>NC_079165.1:35277295-35304795 GCF_947568905.1 Ostrea edulis | reverse complement strand
CGGTAAACAGGAAGTTGATAAGCGACAGATTCGAAAATGTCTTACACAATACAGTTGGCCACACTGATGCTCTGTGCCAAATATCAGGGAGTTGCCCCATGTGGTTCTTGAGAAAACTGTGACAGAAATTTTTTGTGACGACGACGACGCCAGACGACGACGCAAGACGATGGATAGTGATCCCTATATGTCGCCACTGCGTAACGCAGGCGACACAAAAAGCAAAACATTTGTAATTTTGGAGAGAAAAAAAATTGATTCTCAAAACTATTGAAAATATAGACAAAAGACACTGGCGGATTTGAACTCGGTATCTGCGAGTCAGTTACCCAATACCTTATCCAGCAAGCTACGTTGACATACAAACGAATCGAATGATACAAATAGTTTCACAAAACATTTGAATTGCCATCTCATGACGTATTGTCATAAAAGGTATAAGTCTTGATGTATAGCTACATTAAGAGTCAAAATCCTGGGGTTGTGAAATTTACTATTTTGGTACATCCTTTTCTACTTTTTCCTAAATACCCGGTATGCATTTAGTTTTTATCAGCAAAATCAAAGAAGTCTTTAAAATGATAAAGACAATAATCACTATGATATTTTTGGCCCCACTCTGGAACCAAATCCCCTTCCCCTGTGATCATGAAATTTACAGTTTTGGTAAAGTACTACCTACTCCTTTTCATTATCTATTTAGTTTCAATATACAATATCAATAGCATTAAAGAAGATGTTTTTTTTAATGTTTTACACATATACACTATACATGTATAACAAGTTTGGCCCCGCCCTGGGGTCAGAACCCCTACCCCGGGGATCATGAAATTTACAATTTTGGTAGAGGCCTTCCTACTATACATCACTATGCACTTAGTTTTTATTTTTACAGATGTACAGTTGTAAAGAAGAAAATTTTTGAAAATTGGTCAATTTTAGGCAATTTCTGTCCCACCTCTAAGGCCCTGGGTGGTACAGGAGTCCTGAATATTACAATTTATATCCCCTTTGTCCTAAAGATGCTTCATGCCAAATTTGAAGAAGAAAAAAATTGGAATGGTTAGTTATCAAGAAGTTAAATTGCTAACATACAATGACAAACAATGAACAATTGCAATAGGTAACCTGAGCAAATAAGGTGGCCTAAAAATATTTTAATAATTACATGTCTTGAAAACCTGACTTTCAAGCAAGTTGCACCAAATAGTATATTTTAGCCAAACTATCAAATTTTGGTTAAAAGGGGGCATGACTCTCATAAAATAATGAAATAGAATTTCCTATAAATTTGTACATTACAAAGCATGTTTATATTCTAGAAATACAAAGTTATATGAAATTCTGTTCAGTGGTTTCCGAGGAACTGAGCTGACAAACTTTTTTCAGTAGTATATTTAATATATGTTCAAAAGGGGCATAACTCCCAGAAAACAATTCAAATCACAATTTCCTGCAAATATTCACATCTTCACAGCAAGTCCTTATTAATTTCAAAATTTATGAAATTCTGTTACGTGGTTTTCGAGGAGTTGTACTAACAAGATCAAGAATGATTCAAGCATGATGTTGACTTATACAACGTTTACTTTCAATGTCAATATGGGACTTTTGAGATACGGATCCACTCTGACTTTTATCGCACGTTGAACATAATTTGTAGGGCATGTCACTTCCGGATTACAATAACAACTAAGTAAACAAGCATGGAATACTTCATTTACTATCAAATTCCTGCATTTAAATGCTATCTTTGAAAGTAAGGAATCACTGCAACCATTTTATAGGAAAATGCATTTGATTAAATTACGTGAGTTGGTGAGGGAAATAAATCTAGGGAATATCTTGAAGATATCGGTTAAACTTTACGCCTTGCATACAATGATATGCGTGTAAATGCACCTTTTCCCTTCCATCTAATTTACACCAAGGTACTAAGCACCAATAGTGACTTGGATCGTCATCATAGGACAGCGCTTAGCTCTTTACGGACCGTCTGCTACTGAAACACCATTTGTATCAATGTCAACTTTGCCCTACAATTGGTTATCATCATGTGACCATGATGTATAAACGTCAAATATAACCGGTCATTCCGGCACATCCCGAAAGTTCCGTATTGAAGCATTCATGATGGTAGCCTAATAAAATTGTTCAAGAAAAGGCTCTCTTGAAGGTGTTGAATATGTACATGTATTTATACCTGCACTTTCTAAAGAAAGTTCGGGTGTATTATTGTTACCCTTGTCCATCCGTCCGTCTGTCACCATAGAGCCCCCAAGGAACCATGTAAGGGATCACAAAATTTTAACTTATTGCCTCTACCCAATCCTTTAGAATACCAAAACAGTATTTGAGAAGAAGTTAAAAATGAATGTTCAAATGTCAATGCCCATTGAATGACGACAGACAAAAACAGATCGCAATATAGTCACTACATCATCTGTTTGACTCAAAATTTAGTTTTTACATAATCAGTTCATTGTACTTACCATTCCAGAGTAAGCACTAGCCATTACATGTAGAGATAGATAATGTACACCACCTGCACAACACACAGCATCATCAGCTCATCTGGACCTCCTACAACAAAATACCATAATCCAATTACATGACTGAAAGAAAGGGTTTACAGTTAATCCTCATCTCAGAAACCAATTCTTAAAAAACTCTAATCTTACTGATTAAGAAAATTGTTGTATAATCAAAGTTTAACATGTAATGATTATAATTTCTCTTTCAATGCCAGAAAATAGGGAAGCATCTATCACAACCTTTCAATTCTTAAAACGATGTTGGCATATTCTAAATGTACCTCAAGAAATATTCAATTATATGTCATATATCCAGAGGTCAGACATGAAATCAATGTGCAAGCAAGCTTCTCAAAATAGGAATAAAGAAATCCATAGTAATATTTTGGAAGCCATAAGGAAAAGGATGCAATTTTGTGTCAAATTAAAACAAAATATTTAATTATTTTTAGATATATAATGTTATAATTGATGATATAATGTTATAATTGATGATATAATGTGATGGCGATGTTCAGTGTTGACTGATTCTCTAAACATTGTATTGGCTGCCTATACACAGTGAGCAGGGTCCGTCAAAAACAATAATATCCCCCTTCCCTCCTCCACATGCATGAGTCACTTACAATCAGCTTCAGGTATACACAGATCTATATTTAGCAGCCAGATATCATTAACTGTCAATGAAGAAGAGTGAAAGACTACACATGTTGTAAATTATCTAGTTTGTATAAATAAACAAATTTACACATGGTAAGTCACAGCTATTCTTCTCCATGGGGCACGGGGGAAGAATTACTGGAAAACCCCCAACTTCTGCTGTTTAATGAAATTTTGACAGCTGAACGATATGTATATATAGAGCAAGGCCAGCATTTTTAATTTTTATGTTTACAAACACAAAAATCAAAGAGTTCCGAAGGAGGGGGAAATGGAAATAAAAAGAAACTTTTGAAATAGTTTGTTGATAAATTAATCTAAAGAATTTTTAAAATCATGTGATTCATTGCCACAGATTTGCCTTATAGTAATTAATTTCATTATTGACTATAGTAGTATATAGTTTAGTGTAGAGATTGATGTATTTTACATACGTGAACTAAATAACAATGTATATAGTTTAGTGTAGAGATTGATGTATTTTACATACGTGAACTAAATAACAATGTATATAGTTTAGTGTAGAGATTGATGTATATTATATACGTGAACTAAATAACAATGTATATAGTTTAGTGTAGAGATTGATGTATTTTACATATGTGAACTAAATAACAATGTATATAGTTTAGTGTAGAGATTGATGTATTTTACATATGTGAACTAAATAACAATATATATAGTTTAGTGTAGAGATTGATGTATTTTACATACGTGAACTAAATAACAATGTATATAGTTTAGTGTAGAGATTGATGTATTTTACATACATGAACTATAGTTTAGTGTAGAGATTGATGTATTTTACATAGTTATGTGAACTAAATAACAATGTATATAGTTTAGTGTTGAGATTGATGTATTTTTCATACGTGAACTAAATAACAATGTATATAGTTTAGTGTAGAGATTGATGTATTTTACATACGTGAAATAAATAACAATGTATATAGTTTAGTGTAGAGATTGATGTACAGGTAACTCTCGAATTATCGCCACTCAATTCATCGCCATTTTCGTTATAACGCCGCATTTTTTTAGGAACATTTTTCCTGTTACTTAAAACTCTCGTTAAAACGCCAAATTCGCTATCGCCATTTGCCACAGTGTTTTCATTACAAAAGTCTATTTCAACATGTTAATTATCTCGATAAACCACCATAGGTGCACATGGTCAGTGAAGCAGTAAATTGGTCATTATCGATCTCCGGCGTACACCTGGACAGAAGGATCCCAGTAATTGCTGTACATATTGAATAAACAAGAAAATTACTCGAGATGAACTGTAGTCAAGTTGTTTATACATCATAGAAACACATTTCAATTTAGCTATGGCTTCGCCACGAAAGAGGGTCCTGTTAAATTTCGATGAGAAAAAAATCATTACGTACCAAGGACATCATCCAAAATGTACCCATCAGGATATTGCAAATCATTTTTTTTTTTTTATGGGAAAAGTCTATAAAAAGAAGGACAGTGGGCGACATCTTAGCAGCAAAGGATGCAATTCTTGCAGACCCTGACCCAATCTCTGAAGGCTCGCCTGCCAGGAAACGACACCGCAGTGCACTTAATACTGGCTTAGAAAAGGCGTTGTTTATGTGGTTTACGCAAGTCAGGACAAAAGATAACTCTTACATATAAAAGAACGGTAACTCTATTTCTTCAAGATGGCAGTAATTCAATTCATCGCCAAATTCGTTATAATGCCATGATTTCATCAGAACAAAAGGTGGCGGTTTATCGAGAGTTGACTGTATTTTACATACGTGAACTAAATAACAATGTATATAGTTTAGTGTAGAGATTGATGTATTTTACATACGTGAACTAAATAACAATGCTTCCCAATGATGAATTGTCTACAACTCTCAGCAGAGAGCATTTCTTCACAAGAGCAATGCTCATGCTGCAAAATAAGCCCATCTAATATGTTCAGAAATAACAAGCATACTGTATTTGTCCTATTGAGCAGGGCACCCCTACACCTATAAGTGCCCCCTGGGACTTTTTTCAACTCTCAAAAATTAAGGGGCCCCTTTGAAATACAGTACTACTCACTTTTCTGATAAGAGTTTTTAATCTTTCTAGCAATCTTGGTTCCACACTGAATTTCATAATACATAGTATCTCTAGTCCACCAATACCGGTATCTTAGGAGTAGCAATGGTTTCCATTTACAATGCATTTCAAAGTCCCCCCCCCCCCCAATGTTTTAAAAAGAATGCTACAACTTTACTTATTTTTTGAGGCACATGTCCAACTACTGCACCGTCCTTTACAACAGCAATCACATATTTATCCAGAGGATTGTTGATCTCTCTTTATGTTTCAAGAGTTTCTCCCTGGAATGAATCCCAGATATCTCTGTAAACATGAAATCCCCTAATGCAAGAATCATATTCGTACTCGGCCATAGTTGTACTGCGAAAGTGAAACCAAAAGTTTAGTAAATCGTGCGTGGTATATAGTCAATGACACAAACAGTGTGATGTGTTGACTTATCAGGAATTCAGCACAGAGTACTAAATACCCCCCTCCTCCAATTTTCTAAGCACCTGGGGTGCTCAAAAGGACAAATATGGTATTCCTCTCACTATTGGGAATTACTGTGCACCAGGTTTGTTTATCCTATCCTTATTAGTAACAGTACTCTTTTTACCCTTCCTGATGGACGAACAAACAGACAACAGACAGATGCATTGCACCGTACCATAACACATGTCTATGATGGTTGAATACTAGAATGTTTCAAGTTTAAATATCCTAGCCTTATAAATATGTTTCTCAGTCTTGTATTATGCTTATTAATAAATCACCCATGCAAGTTTGATCTTGAAAAATGGACTTCTTCCTCTCATCATCAGCAACATGTGTACAAGTTTGATAATCCTTAGCCTGGCCCAAAAGGTGCTCACATACATACATACATACAGATGCATTGCACAATTCCTTACAAATGTTACAGTACTTTAACAAGAGCTCCACAAAGTAGGGTATCCCCTCCCAATGTAGGCAATCAGTAAGCATAAGTTTTTTTTATGATGTCCTACACATAAGTGAAGATCATGGCTGAAGCCTTAAAAGATGCGAATAAATCCAACTGATTTCTTACAATTTATAAACATATATTTACGGAGATTACAAATCTATATTTATCTTCATATTTTATTACAAAATGAATAAAAATGAAAATAAACATACATGTACATGTGCAATAGACTCACTACTTCCATTGAACATTGTTAATGTCATATTGTAATTTTGTTTTCAAAGGAAAATACTGTTTTCTATGTGATAACTCTTTGAATCTGATCTCCAATGAGTTGGTTTCCCCACATACAGACTCTGAAGCATGCAAAATTTGAAGTAAACAGAAGTGTCATTTCAGTGCACATTGATTGCTAGAATTGGCCAAAGCTGAAAGAATATTTCCAGACATGAATTATATGAAGGACTGCTCTGAGATTCGGTGAAGGCGTCAGTCGAAATATTCAGCCGAGCCGAATTTCAGCCGAGATTGGGCAAATACGGACTCCTGGATATACCAGAGGTAGGATCAGATCCCTATAGGAGGAGTAAAGCATCCCCTGTCAATTGGTCACACCCGCCATGAACCCTATATTTTGATTAGGTAAATGGAGTAATCCTTATAGTCAAAATCCGTGTGTAAAGAACAGACAGCATTGACCCAGTGAATGTGGTGTTCTGGTCTGGCAGTATGTGTCCATGCTTCACACCTATACAAGCCGATAGATGAAATGAGAGCCTTGTGTAGTCTGATTTTGGTGTGGAGCCTGATGTTATGGCTTCTCCACACTTTTTTCTGCTTATATAGACACGGAGGAGAGTGTCATGACAAGCTTGATCTTTATCTTGTGTGCTCTCTTTGGTAAACCCTCTGACCTGAAATCTGGAGCACAGATAAATGTCACTCTATTCCCCGAAAACGACATTTATCTGTTTTATTTTGTATTTTGTCATGAGAAGCCTCTCTTGCAAATTCAAAATTCTCACTTTCACTTATTCATTACTAATTCATGTACATTAAAGTACTCAAGAGTATATCACCATGATTTTACGGTCTTGCAAATTGATGGATAGGCTATTTCGAAAAATTAAAGTACTCATGTAACATAAGGAATGTACAGTATTCTTTTCATTCTCTTGAAACTTGATATCAATAATGTATTGCACAGGGTATGGATGATTATTATAATTATAATAAACAATTTGCAGTAACCATGACAACTAAATCAAGTCCGAATAAATCCAACAGACATTCATAACTACAAATACATTTATCTCTTTGTTAGATGAAGTTAGAATGCCATTAAAAATCTTATCCAATAAGAATTAAATACGGGGAGATTGGTATTACTATACTAGCTGCTTACAAAGCTTTTCTCAGTTTAAGATGATGTAAAATCTGTATTCAGTATGTGTTAACGACTCTCTCTGTTAATTAGTCTGTACACAGTAGACTTATTGCATGTTACGTAATAGGCTGATCTACCAATTTCATCAATATCATTGTCAGAGTGTAAATGATGAGACAGACAGATTATGGAGGTGATTAAGCTTGCAGTAATTAATCATCAAATTAAAAATCTGATACTGAATTAAAATCTTTCATAACCTTACCAGGCAATCTAAAATTCTGGTGGTTAACCAAAAACCAAGGCTCCAGGCTCCTCAGCCTACCGGTTTAGCAGCTGCAGGATATTTATGGTTCACACCAAACCAATCTAATTATGTCACCCACTGGTTACTTTTATACAAAAAAATACTAACACCATATTTTTGTCACCTTGGCCAATGTCACATGCCTAAAGCTTGACCCACAACCAAAGACAAACCCAGCTGAAAAGGGCATTTCTAATATCATTTCATACACATCTTAGCAACTCTGCGATAGAAATCCAAATTTCCTACATTTTATTGGGTGTTTCACAGATCAGCGAGGGTGTCAATACACTAACAAAAGTAATGGAGTATCCCTGGACTTCTAATTATCACCTGCTGGCTACAGTGTTCTCGTAATCACTATTTATACAGACACTTTCATAGATTCCTCAGGTTTAGTATTCCTCACGACATTAACTCTTCCCCCCTTGTTGTTAAGCACCTCCACTGTTCAGAAATACAACACGTTTAGGCTGTTAAATTTCTCCTGTTGTTAAGCACCTCCACTGTCCAGAAATACAACATGTTTAGGCTGTTAAATTTCTCTTGTTGTTAAGCACCTCCACTGTCCAGAAATACAACACCTTTAGGCTGTTAAATTTCTATTGTTGTTAAGCACCTCCACTGTCCAGAAATACAACACGTTTAGGCTGTTAAATTTCTCTTGTTGTTAAGCACCTCAACTGTCCAGAAATACAACATGTTTAGGCTGTTACCGGTAAATTTCTCCTGTTGTTAAGCACCTCCACTGTCCAGAAATACAACACATTTAGGCTGTTAAATTTCTCTTGTTGTTAAGCACCTCAACTGCATGTCCAGAAATACAACACGTTTAGGCTGTTAAATTTCTCTTGTTGTTAAGCACCTCAACTGTCCAGAAATACAACACGTTTAGGCTGTTACCGGTAAATTTCTCCTGTTGTTAAGCACCTCCACTGTCCAGAAATACAACACATTTAGGCTGTTAAATTTCTCTTGTTGTTAAGCACCTCAACTGTCCAGAAATACAACATGTTTAGGCTGTTACCGGTAAATTTCTCCTGTTGTTAAGCACCTCAACTGCATGTCCAGAAATACAACACGTTTAGGCTGTTAAATTTCTCTTGTTGTTGAGCACCTCAACTGTCCAGAAATACAACACATTTAGGCTGTTAAATTTCTCTTGTTGTTAAGCACCTCAACTGTCCAGAAATACAACACGTTTAGGCTGTTACCGGTAAATTTCTCCTGTTGTTAAGCACCTCCACTGTCCAGAAATACAACACGTTTAGGCTGTTAAATTTCTCTTGTTGTTAAGCACCTCAACTGTCCAGAAATACAACATGTTTAGGCTGTTACCGGTAAATTTCTCCTGTTGTTAAGCACCTCAACTGCATGTCCAGAAATACAACACGTTTAGGCTGTTAAATTTCTCTTGTTGTTGAGCACCTCAACTGTCCAGAAATACAACACATTTAGGCTGTTAAATTTCTCTTGTTGTTAAGCACCTCAACTGTCCAGAAATACAACACGTTTAGGCTGTTACCGGTAAATTTCTCCTGTTGTTAAGCACCTCCACTGTCCAGAAATACAACACGTTTAGGCTGTTAAATTTCTCTTGTTGTTAAGCACCTCAACTGTCCAGAAATACAACATGTTTAGGCTGTTACCGGTAAATTTCTCCTGTTGTTAAGCACCTCAACTGCATGTCCAGAAATACAACACGTTTAGGCTGTTAAATTTCTCTTGTTGTTGAGCACCTCAACTGTCCAGAAATACAACACATTTAGGCTGTTAAATTTCTCTTGTTGTTAAGCACCTCAACTGTCCAGAAATACAACACGTTTAGGCTGTTAAATTTCTCTTGTTGTTGAGCACCTCAACTGTCCAGAAATACAACACATTTAGGCTGTTAAATTTCTCCTGTTGTTAAGCACCTCAACTGCATGTCCAGAAATATAACACGTTTAGGCTGTTAAATTTCTCTTGTTGTTGAGCACCTCAACTGCATGTCCAGAAATACAACACGTTTAGGCTGTTAAATTTCTCTATACTCTACAACCATCTCGAATTTGGTCCCATTTCATGCAACTTTTGAAGATTTAAACAAAGACAGTTTTTGAAACATATAAGTTAATATCATGTTTTCTTCATTCATAATTCCTATTATCAAGCAATTATTGGTAATTGTTTTATCATATGACAATATGCACACTCCAATGATTTTCTGAAGAAAAATACTAATATCTAAAGGCTCATCTTGGACACCAATTGCCATACACAACATCAAAATGCCAATAAAATAATGTCACCAAGTTGACATCACCATGCCAGATACATAGATTACATACAATTTACCCAATAAGCTACCCAATATATTGTGCAATGAAATTTTTGGAAAAGATTGTTACAGACCCTGAAGCGTACATACTACTACAACACTCGCACGGAACGGTACAAAACAATTCTTGCATGGAAAGACAAAAGATTTGCCCAGAACAGTGAACGGTTTGCACTGAATGCTGAACGGTTTGCATAAAATGCTTCGCACAAAATGTTGACCACTTTGTAGGTGTGGCTTGCACACTTTGTGAACGGTCTGCACAAAACAGTATAGGCACAGCCTGCCCACTTTAGATTTTTTTCGGCATTAATAGGGTCTCCCTTGGGGTTAGTTTAAACATGAAATAATTTCAAGATAATGGTAATATTCTAGATTTTGAAAATAAGTCAATTTTAGGCAGTTTTTGCCCCACCCTTAGGGCCCCAGGGGTGCAGGAATCCTGAAATTTCCAATTTATGTCCCCCTTGTTCCAAAGATGCTTCATACCAAATTTGAAAAGAATTGGAATAAAAGTTATCAAGAAGAAGTTAAAAATTTCTGTAGTTCACACATTTAATAACTGACCATTTTGACCCCACCCTGATACCAAAATCCCTTACCCTGGGATCATCAAATCTACAATTTTGTAAAAGGACTACCTGCTCTTTTTAATTATCTATTTAGTTTCAATTTAAATAATATCAATAGCACTAAAGAAGATGCTATTTAAGTGTTTTACACATAAAACTATATAGTAAGTTTGGCCCCGCACTGGGGTCAGAACCCCTACCATGGGGATCATGAAATTTACAATTTTGGTAGAGGCCTTCCTGCTCTACATCACTATGCATTCATGGTTTTTCTTACACGTGTTCAGTTCTAGAAAAGAAGATTTTTGAAAATTGGTCAATTGTGGGCAGTTTTTGCCCCATCCCTAGGGCCCCATGAGTCCTGAATTTTACAATTTATGTCCCCTTTGTTCCAAAGATGCTTCATACCAAATTTGAAAAGAATTGGAATAGTAATTATCAAGAAGTTAAAAATGTTCAATTGTTAACGCACGTCACACGACGAAGGACGACAACCAATACACCGATTTCGAGATACAATCGAGTTATTACCTTCGATGAACTCGGGACTCGTATATAGTAAGGCGCGAAATAACTTGTTTATATGCAGGAATGGGATGAATATTCATCACTGCATAAGTAAATGTACTTAGTATTTTTCTCATACGCTGTTTCATCACCTGAATTCAACTGATACAAAAACTAAGTAAGTGATAAGTATTCAGGGAGTAATTAAATACATGGAATTCTTATTATATCACGTAGTTTCGTTGGTCGTAGGTATCATATCCAGGATGTTGCTTTCAAATATGAGATTGTTTTTGTGTTTTTACTTTAGTAAAACATTTCTTTCGATAGCATTTTGTATTTCCTACATTTACATATATAAAGAGAAGCCACTTTTAATACATTTTATCGTCTTCCTCACTGACTGTATAGGTTCACTCTGTCCCGCTTAGGCACTCAAAGTTCTACTAAATGTACCTCCTACACAGGAGAGCTCTTATCTTGAAACTGGCATATTGCAATAGGTCACCTGAGTATAATTGCTCAAAAATTCCCATCTATGTCCACCTCTCCTGGATCCCATACCGATGTTTTGCATGGTCTGTAAGTTTCTAAGGGCATGGTTTGAACGGTCTGCACCTATCTATGGGCGTGGCTTGATCATGTACAGAATGAATCTCGCACGAAATGGTTTGCATGGAATGCTGAACGGGTTGCACGGAACAACATTATTAGTTCCCTACCAGCAGAGCACTCCATCCTTGCACTGTTTGTCACAACTTAGTTTTCCAGACTTTTTTATGCCCCTGTAATCAGACACTGTTTGTTCATCCTCCTGTCACAACTTAGTTTTCCAGACTTTTTTATGCCCCTGTAATCAGACACTGTTTGTTCATCCTCCTGTCACAACTTAGTTTTCCAGACTTTTTTATGCCCCTGTAATCAGACACTGTTTGGTCTGTCTGTTTGTTTGTCTGCAAAAACTTTGACTTTCATATTTTACGCGTTTTCCTTTAAACAAAACCCTCTCTTAGAGAGCAAATTTTTTTTACCTCCTGACCTTGGAGTTTACCCTACTTTTGAAAAACTTTAATCTTGGCCATAACTTTTGAATAATTGGGGCTAGGGATTTTGTATTTCACGTCATGTGTATTCCTTCTATATTCTTTTCATACCAAAATTTTTGACCTGCAAGGATGGAGTGCAAACTAGCTCCGCTGGTAGGGAACTAATAAGAATGTTGGGAATTTGAAAACTAGCAATCTCACCATTAAGATGAAATTCTTTTGTTTGAGGGGGATTCAGTGAGTATATCTATACACATGTATATCATGCAAACAACAAAAACTACACCACAGAGAAATTACTGATTTTACAATTTCACTGTTTTCGAGTTATTTTATCCCCTCAATATTGATTGCAATTGTGTATATTTTGTGAATCCTAATAAAAATCAATATTCTGACAATTCAATATGACACCTATAGACTGTAACAATTTTAGAAGTGTCATTGGCAAGTTTATAATGTATTAGTTATAAATAGAACACATTTTCCTCAGTTGTCTAAAACTCAATATAAGATACATTAAATTCACATGAGAAAATCTTGCTTGTGTACCTGCAAAATTTAATTGTTGGTGCAATGAAGTGAATTAACAAGAGGCCCATGGGTCAAATTGCTCACCTGAGTCACCTTGGCCCATGTTAAGATTTTCCCTATATATTCGCATGTAAAACTTTGATCCCTTATCGAAGTCCCATCCTATCCCCATGATTTATGCAAACTTGAATCTGCACTATGTCAGGAAGTTGCCATGTACATTTGAATTTTCTGGCACGGTGGTTCTTGTTTCTGGCACGGTGGTTCTTGTTTCTGGCACGGTGGTTCTTGAGAAGATTTTTAAAGATTTTCCTTCTACATTTGCATGTAAAACTTTGATCCCCTATGGCCCCAACCTGCCCCCATGGGTCATGAAATGGACACAGTTGAGCTGAAAATTTATTTTTTCCATTTCTATTGTTTACAGTGCTTAACTAACATATTTCTAATTATAAACAAAATTTGAATATCAGTTTTTGAGTAACAAATGAGATACAGCACTCACAATTCTTTGTTATGTAAACAAGGCTCGTGCCTTGTGTTTGTTTACATATACATGTAGATTGCTTGATAGAAAATAACATGTTTAAAACAAAGTTAGATGTGCTAAACACTAGAAACTATTGAATTATGTTCAGAATTAACTTGTAAATTGAAAAATCTGGTTTGAACAAACTTTTACTGGTATATCTAGCTTCCATGTAAACAAAACAAGGGCACGAGCCTCGTTTACATAACAAAGAATTGTGAGTTCTATATCTCCCATGTACCTCAACAACTGACATTCAAATTTTTGCTAACCATTAGAAATACCTTAGTTAAGCATTTTGAACATTAAAAATGGGAAAATAAAATTTGAAAATTTTCAGCTCAAATCGTGTCCATGCCCCTTTAACAAATAATCTGCACTTAGTCATGAAGCTGCCATGTTTTCAATTTGACTGGACCAGTGGTTCTTAGGAGGAATTTTTTAAAAAGATTTTCCCTATTATTCGCATGTATTCCTGAAATGCGCATCTGGTGCATCAAAATTGGTACCGTATAAGTTTTACATGCAAGACTTTGATTCCCTATTGTGGCCCCACCCTAACCCTGAGGACTATCATTTTAAGAAACTTGATTCTACTCCATGTCAGGAAGCTTTCGTGTAAATTTCAACTTTTCTGATCAAGTGTTTCTTAAGATGAAGATAGTTAAAAATTTTCCAAATAATCTTAATGTAAAACTTTGATCCCATATTGTGGCCCCACCCTACCCATGGGGACCATGATTTGAACAAACTTGAACCTACTCTATATCAGGAAGCTTTCCTGTAAAGTTCAGCTTTTCTTTCCCAGTGGTTCTTGAGAAGATTTTTAAATGACCCCACCCCATTTTTTTTGGCATTTTTGTGATTATCTCCCAGGACTTTGACGGGGACATGGCCCTTCATTTGAACAAACATAAAAGCCCTTAAATCACCCAAGGATGCTTTTTGCCAAGTTTGGTAGAAATTGGCCCATTGGTTCTGGAAAAGAAGTCGGAAATGTAAAAAGTTTACAGACGACGGACAACAGGTGATCAGAAAAGCTCACTTGAGCTTTCAGCTCAGGTGAGCTAAAAAAAAATCTGAAATTATTTATGAAATAAAATTCTCAACTTTTTCCTTATTTTCTTTGTCATTTAAGCACTCTATCTATATTCACAAGAAAGATGTAGGTATAATGCAGTGTTTACCTGACTCCTGTATACCTCCGTTTTAAATCATGCTAGATATATTCTTTGTTCCCATTGGACAAAGGGGCAAAACTCTTGCTCATAAAACCATGCTGTCATTCCTGCAATGAACATATATCAAAATAACATGCTAAACCTACTAAATGCATTTTAAAACTTGTGATGGTCCCTTATATCATTGCCTCATCAATTTGCCCACAATTTTAAGAAGAGGCCCACAGTTGTGAATTTCCCCAATATAGCCAAGAACCTCCAAGGTGTCACAAGATCACACAGCCATCAGGCTAAATTTCAATGGATGAAATTTTATACCCCAGTGTATTAAAAAAAATTTGTAATATCAGTGGTATTAATCTAATACACAAGAGGCTCATGGGCCACATCACTCACCTGAGTGACATTGGCCCTGCCATTGTTCAGCTGTTATGACTTTTAAAAGATTTTTTTTAATCAATCTTTATTCCCATGAATATTTTTGAACCCATATTGTTGCCCCAACTTAGCTCCAAAGAATCACAACATAACTGAAAATGAATTCACATAACACAAAGATGCGTAAACACCAATATCACTGTCTCAGACATGATGATGATCTTAATACCAAGGTCACTGATCATGGTATGATACGAAAGACCTTGTCATAAGAAATCTTTATAAAGAATTTGAAAGTTCTATCTTAAATAGTTAAGGAAATATCCAATAGGTAAAATTTTTATAAAAAGTAAGTTAAATTTCCCGGTCAAGGTCAAGCTTCACAAACTAATAAGGTCTTGCCATAAAGAACCAACATACAAATATGAAAGCCCTACCTTAAATAGTTTAGGAGATATTGAATAGGTCAGGGATATCTTTAAAATGTAGGTCAAACTCCAAGGTCAAACAATAAACACCATTGTGTACAAAGTCTTGCCATTAAGAATCAATATACAAAAGATGGTTCCGAAAGTATTTAATCGGTTACATTTTCTTAAAAGTAGGTCAAACTCTAAGTTCAAGGTCACAAATTATGACATGAAATGAAAGGTCTTGCCATAAGAAACATATTTTACCAGAAATGAAAGATCTACCTTAAATAGTTCAGAACAAATTGTATAGGTCAGATTTTTACTAAAAGTAGGTAAAACTTCCATTTCAAGGTCACAGGATCACACACCATTGCATCATTTGTATGAAAGTTCTTTCTATAACAAAATATATATATATATACAAAATATGAAAGCCCAGGCTTAAATAGCTCAAGAGATATTTTTAAAAAATGTTCCCCATATATCAGCATACAACACTTTGATCCTCTATTGTGGCCACACCCTACCCCTGGGGACCATAAATTCCATAAACTTGGACCTACTCTATGTCAGAAAGCTTTAAGGTAAATTTCAACTTTTCTGGCTCAGTGATTTTTGAGAAGTCTTGATTTTCCCTATATGCTCAAATGTAAAACTTTGATCCCCTATTGTGGCCCCACCCTATCCAACTTAAACAAACTTGAATATGCTTTATTGTCAGGAAGCTTTCATTTAAATTTTTAACTTTTCTGGCCCAGTGGTTCTTGAGAAGAAAACTTTTAAAAACTCGCATGGAGGAATTTGATCCCCTACTATGGCCTCATCCTACCCCCTGGGGATATGATTTCAACAAACTTGAATCTGCGTCATGTCAGTAAGATTTCATATTAACTTGAACTCTTCTGGTTCCATGGTTCTTTAGAAGAAGATACTTAAAGATTTTCCCAATATATTTGTATGTAAAACTTTGATCCCTAATTGTGGCCCCTACCTACCCCCTGGGGCTATGGTTTGAACAAACCTGAATCTGCACTATGTCAGCAAGATCAACTTTTCTGGCCCAGCAGTTCTTGATTAGATATTTAAATGACCCCACCATATTTTGCATTTTCATAATTATATTTCCCATTTAAAGGAGGCACGGCCCTTCATTTGATCAAACTTGAATCCCCTTCACCCATGGATGATGTGTACCAATTAAGTTTCATTGAAATTGGCCCAGTGGTTCTGGAGAAGATGAAAATGTTAATAGTTCACAGACATATGGACAACGGGTGATCAGATTTTCAGCTCAGGTTAGCTAAAATATGAATTCCTACTTTGCATTCCATAAAACTTCAATAGCATATTTGTCAAACATTCTAAAATATGCATGTGTAAAATGATGTGTATATATAATTCTTTACTTCACTTAACGGGTTCCTGTTTTACATAATTGTATTTCTTTATAGGATGGAAGGTGCATGAAGTTAACGAACAGTGATCAATCTCATAATTCCTTATAAGCAATACAAAATAGAGAGTTGGGCAAACACAGACCCCTGGATATACCAGAGGTGGGATCTGGTGACTATAAGAGGAGTAAGCATCCCTTATCAACCAGTCACACCTGCCGTGAGGCGTGAGCCCTCTATAGACTTGATCAGGTAAACGGAGTAATCCTTAGTCAAAATCAGTGTGCCAAACATGGCGTAACAATCGGTATGAAACATGTCGGACAGCATTTGACCCAAAGATACATGTAGGTTGTATTGGCAAACCAGATTTTTAACGACCATAGAATTTGCAAAATGCTGACGTTAAAACCCCTGTACCATCAACTTGTTTGTCAGTGTATCTTGCCTTTTCGCGTTAAAACGCGAAGTTTGAGCTTTTATTCACGCATATTTCGCGTTAAAACGAGGAAATTACGCGTTTATTTGCTAAAGTTATGCGTTATATATATAAAGGCCTAACGCGATATTATATTTTTTTCTTATCAGCTACAAAAATTAGCCCAATGGGCTTTCGTACGGCAGTAACAGATAAAAAAAAATGTACATAGTGATGCAGCATGTCAACCTCTTTTATATTTTCATATAAAACCATACTTTCGTGAAAAGATAACGTTAATTGAGACCATTGTTCTCTGAACTGTTCAACATAACCTGGCCTGGCCAAAAGTCCTGCTAACAGTGACATGGGTTATGTTACTTAGAACTTTAAATTATTTGACCACGAGATTCGCACGTGTTGGAAACGTTGGATTTGCTTTAAGACAAAACGAAGATAATAATTATTTAATTCTTATGTGATTCTAAGTATAAATTATACAAATATATATAGCCCCACAGATTCATTATACACAAAACTTTTGTTTGAATCAAATTCAATAAATTATCTTATTGATAAGATTTAATAACCCTATTTTCGTTTTGTTTACATAGATCTCATAAACAGAATTAACTCGAACTTGTTCTATTTATTTACACCAAATCACAACTGCGTTGCGTATTTTCAGGCCACGTCTATGGTGAAAGAAATCATGGGGAAAAGAGGTGTATCTACTCTATGCAACAATTTGTTGAAGAAACTAACGCGTGACGATTTTCTTAGCGGTTGTCGTCGTGTTGTAGCTCCAGATTTTGTGAAAAGGGGCACGAGCTCCTTTCACACTCTGACGTCGTCCAACCAAACGCCTCAATTATGCCAGAAACATCAGTCCTCCCAGGTCTGCCACCTTCCACAACTTGATGTTCCCGATGTTCCTGCGGATCTGTTCAAAGGGATGTCAACCGAGTTCCCGTGCCTTACAAGAAAGTATGTATTATACTCGTTAATAGAACCTTGTCATGAATCTGCAAAGTTTATTGAACAGGTTGGGAACAATCCCCCTATAGCGAAATATTCAAATTATCAGGCCTATTCGCCCGAAGGTGATTTTAACCCTACTCAGACCTGATAATTTGTGATGTCTCCCTGTTAAACAACCCATAATAGTTTTATTATCCCAAAGAATCGAATGTTAAAAGAGATATCAAACATTTTTACATACTTTTACCATACTAAGTTTTTTTTATTTAAAACAAATTAGTAACAACTTTTTCTGCAGACAATTCTGATAAATTTTCAAATGTTTTTGAGGGGTGGAGTCAATGTTATCCTCAATTACATGCCATAGTTTGTTGTACACTCAATGTCATACATTTATTAGATGTGTATATGCAGTCTTCACCAAATCTTTTTTTCAGTGCATGCCCTTTGGGCAGGTATATCCACAAATACTACTAGCCCAAAGAAATATTTACAGGCCCAGAATTTTATTAAGTCATTTTATTCTTATTTCATTGCCAAGGAAATCCACTTTTCCGAGAGCATCTATTGTCACTATTTTTTTCAATCTGTACACTTTTTATGTCTCCTAAGCGAAAGAGTTTCTTGGAAAACGTGGTAGAATGATATGTCGTTAAAATTTTATGCTTCACTTTAAAAGAATAAAATAAATGAACACAGTACATTTAATGCTATAGATATCATATTTAATTTGATATGTTACATTTTTCACAAATGAAAATGAAACATCTGATGAATGAATTGATCATTCGAATCAAAAGCAAAAGTACTTTATTATAAAAATGAGGAGGTCTAAGCCTTGGAATTAATATGCCCCTCTGGCTTGTAAGTATGCAATTTCCACATGCCCGCTTCCATTTACCAGGTCCCGGGTATCGGGCTCCCGAGATTTGTCGCAGACTGTATGTTAAAAAGCAAAACACTGAGGTTGGAGAGAGTTAAACAAGCGAAAGCTTTCAATTGTGACGCCACAGTTGAATGACGCTAAAACATAACGTCAAGCATTAACATTTTTGTATTTCAAGACAAGAACATAAACATCAAGTGAAATGAGAAATTGCATTGGAATGGGAATAATTTTCTTCTAATTTGTTTTGGGGTTTTTTTTTTACTGTTAATGTTGATACTGAAGTCTCAATTAAAATTTATGGATTAACGATGCTGCATATTTTTAATTAATTTTTTATAGAGCTGTATATCTCGCTTGTGCCATTACAATTATTTATCTTTTAAAGGGAGACAACACAGTTGTCACCCTGTACGTGAGGGAAACATCACGAATTGTCTCCCTTCACGTGACCAGCCTTCAACCAATGAAATTGATGCATTATTCTGAAGGATAATAATCCCTCTTTAGAAAGAGGAAATATATCCTGTACAACCGAGAAAAACACCAGTGGGTTTCAGGTGAAAAGAAGAAAAATTGTCAAAATGTCTTCAATACTTCTGCAAATATATATAAATCAGAACAAAAACACTCACGATGTGCATTGGATTTCAGCCTCCTTCCCTCTTATGCCACAACATTGATATGAAATTTCTCGATTATGTTGTCAAGTTTATAGACATGATTCACATCATGTTGAATGATTGTCACACTCATTCAGCATTGCACAAAATTTGCCATTTTTTTTTCAATCAAAACACTTGTTTATGGTAATGTTTACTTTCTTGCTAAAGAGGGATGATTGTGTTGTAGTGAGAAGATATCGCCCTAGGAGAAGTGTTTCCAACCTGTTGAAGGATGAAATATACTTCAATTTTGAAAACATTTTCTTCAAAACACCAAACTCCAAATTTTATGAAACATATACTAGGATGAATTAAGAGGAATTTGAATTTTTTATTTCCTTTTTTAAATTAGAGTTTTGAGAAATGAACAGATAAGCTTATCATACATGGATTATTCTCTCAATAAAGGACATGTCTTGATAACTTGTGATAAAGTGCAAATTTTGGTTTTAAATAAGTCTGCTAAAAATTCTTGGTAATTAAAATGTATTACGCTGTTGGTTAAAAAAGACTAGTCTGCAAAAGAAATGATTAAGTTGTTGAACACATTCCTTTGTTTCTCGTGATAAGCATAACTAAGATGATACTAGCTTGTATTTTACTTGAATTATTTCAATATTTCAGTAAGATGACAGGTCCAGAACCAGAATATGACAAGATTGTTTCTGGATTTAAATCACTCCATTACCAGCATCCGTTTGAGATGAAGTACAACAAAGCGAGGTTACCAGAGCTACATGTTGCCTACGAAACCTGGGGGAAATTAAATGAATCCAAGAGCAATGCTGTGTTGATTCAGGCTGGACTATCTGCTAGTTCCCATGCTAAAAGTCACAGGGTACTAAACATTCATTCAAATATTTGGTATACTGGAATTTTTAACATCACTGATGAACCTAAAAAAAACTTTTCTATTATGTTTTTCGCAAGATATGCAATGAAAATTTTCTAAATATTTTCTGAAATTTTAAGCCAAGTTGAAAGTCATAAATAGTTTGATTTGAAAAATGGCCTTGCATGAATTCGTGAAACGTCATTTTAAAGGGAAACGTAAGGCCAGGCTGGTGGGAAAAGTTTGTAGGACCAGGATGTGCTGTAGATACTGATGAGTTCTTCATTATTTGTCCAAACAACTTGGGGAGCTGTTACGGTACCACGTAAGTATTTAATCTATCCAGCAAGATCTTCCATTATGTCGGTATTTTCCCGATATACCTCAGAATTTTACATCCAAACCCTATTTGTTAGAGGCTTATTCTGACTTTATGGTATTGATAGTTTTACAAATTAAAATAAAAACAAAAGCTTAAACCTGCTTGCATGAATATATACAGTGAATTATCTTTGAAAACATTGTCCAAGTTATTTTTATTATGATTTACAGTTTTACACTTCAGGAAAATTTTACAAAATGACTTTTTTAATTTGATATATCCCAATGGTTGAACATATTTCTAAGAATGTTGCATATTGTTTCTATGACATTTATGTTCTTGAGATCAAAGACCAATTTAATTTTCACTCGCATAAACTTGAAGCTCAAGTGAGCTTTTTGATCACCTGTCGTCTGTCTGTAAACTTTTCACATTTTCATCTTCTTAAAAACTACTGGGCCAATGTGATACAAACTTGGCACAATGCATCCTTGGGTAAAAGGCTAAAACTATTTCAGGATCTACGCAAGGGGAGATAATTTGCAATTTGTTTAAATAGGATAGGGTTATTCAAAAATCTTTTTCTCAAGAAGCACTGGACCAGAAAACACAATGCTTATGTTAAAACTTCCTTGATGAGTGTAGATTCAAAAATTTTTCAAATCATAAACACTGGGGTTAGGATGGGTCCACAACGGGGAATTAAAGTCTACATGGAAATACATGTGTATAAGGGAATTTTTAAAAATGTTCTCATAACCATCCATTATTCGTCATATCAATATGCAAGCATCCTCAGCTAGTGTAGATTACATGACCCTTGAACGTAGGATGAGACCAAAATATGGATTCAGGAATTCTTTTTAAATTTTCCTCAAGACCAGTAGGTCTATGGTTAGTCATAGAATATGCACCCCCCTTAAATAGGGATTTGAAGTTTTACATAAGAATCTATAAGAAATTTGAAAAAATAGCTTTGCAGGAGTAGCAGGGCCACAATAAATCATGCCAATATGCAAATGTTCCCATATTGTGTGAATTGAATATTTTTTCTTCTATTTTTTTTAAGAACTCTTGAATTTGGAAGGAGTTAAAATTGGGGATCAAACTACATATTGTATGAATATAAAATCTGTATAAAAAAAAGAAAAAAAAACTTTTCCAGAGAATAGCAAGACCATGTTAGTCATATTGATATGGAAGCATCCCCATGTTGTATGGGTTCAAGTTTGGTAAAATCGTAACCCCATGGGGCTAGGTTGGGGGTCATAATATGGGTCAAATTTTGTCATGGGATCTAAGAGAGTAATAGTCTTTTTAAAAACTTCTGAAGAACAGCAGGACTTAGATGAGTTTGGTGAGCGTTGTGGCCCATGGGCCTCTTGTTAATCTTCCTTTATTATGTTTTCTCTGCACTCCTACATAAGATCTGCAGTTAATAGTAGCTTTCTTTTGTATCTCAATATTAGAAAGATATACTATATCAAAAGAAGGTAAATGAGATTTTTTTTTAAAAATACATAAACATGCACATACAATACATAGTACGATAACATGAAATAAACGTATTTCTGTGGAACATGTAACTGGCTGGAGTAGATTTATCTAGAGCTTTAAATTTGATCATAATTTTTAAACTACATGTACATATAACATATAAAGCTGTGCTACGGATTTAAAAGGTCGGGGTCAAATTTGTTACGTTGAATTTGTCCATGCGGGGGGGGGGGGGGGGGGGGGGGGCATCGTTTTTTATGATAACAAAGACATACAAGTTGTAAGGTATTGTACTTTTTCAGCATTTTTAGTACAGTAAACATATAGAAATCTGTGGAAACTGCAAATTTTTTAATGTCTACAAAATTGAATAGCAGGGGCACATTATTTGTGGTCAGTTTTTTTTGTCCTCTACTTTAGCCCTGATCATATTTTTTCTCTAAACAAGACTATTGAAATGAAGGGTCAAGGTCATAGCTATATGTCATACAGATCATATCTCATGTGATAGAAAAGATCTGGGTCATGTGATAGAAAATTTTGCTTAATTGATACTCTTATGCCCTCTCAGAAGTTCAGAACAAATTTGAAATAACTGATAGTCTGATGCCCTTGCAGAATATTTCATTTCTAAGTTTGACTATAAAATAATGTTTTTAATCAATGATTGACATTTACCATGCAAATTATTTATGATTGATTGTGATTTCACAATGAAACCTATATTTTACCAATGGCAGTATTTCTCTAATTCCAATGGTGTCCGGGTAGCGTAGTGGTTAACACACTCGCTTCTCACTGCTGCGACCCGAGTTTGATCTCCGTGATCGGCAGTGGTTGTATGTGAGAGGGTATGGTGGTCACCCACTCGGACACATGGGTTTCCTCCGAGTACTCCGGTTTCCTCCCACAAAAAGACCCCCAAGCACAAACATCTGTGCAAGTCTGTAAATAGCTAGTATATAGCTATCGTTCATTGTTGATTATGTATGTCCGACTTTAAAAATAAAGACTTTTTTTTTTTTTTAATTAGTGGTGTCTTCTGTATATTTTTTATGACATTCCGAAATTCTCAGTTTCAGCAGTGATTTCTGGTTTAAGGTTCTATGAAAGCTCTTACATCATATTCATGTTAACAAAAACAACTTAAATCTGAGAGTCTGTACAGGTATTTATTACCAAGATTGCCGGACATCACCAGTTTTTATATTTCAGGGGTCCATCGTCTATCAATCCTCTTACTGGCAAGGTAGGAGACAAACTCTTAGTTCTATCAGATTCCGCGGATTCTGCGGATTCTTTGTAAATCCACTTATTGTATATGAAATACCTACCGTCCAGTCGCTTTATTTTGTATAATTGTTGCATATTTGAAAATTATTGGCTTTGAGTTTATACCAAGGCTGTATTTTTCAAATTATTTAATTTCTGAAGAGAATATCAGTATTGTAAGATGACAATCATGTCGCGGGCTGATGGTGGATTTGAATGACTGAAAATTGATAGATTAATCCTGTTCAATTCTGATTATGGATTATAAAACTCCATAACTGAAAGTTACATTCAGAAATTATGGTAATCAATCATTCTGCGTTGTTTGTCAGAAGACACTTCAATGTTCTGTGGATTATGAAATTATAATCAGAGATCAAAAATTTATCAGTAGATATATTTATTTGCAAGTGAATGTTTTTGAATCTTTAGACCATAGCAGACACAAAAGGATCAAACAAAATCTTTGAAAACATTGTGGAGTATATATTACCCTTAGACATGACCACTCTGATAATGATTATTTTCTACATTTATTTGATTTTAAACAATATTTTATTATGTATGAAACATAAATGGATTAGGCAGCAGGCTTGCAGCCTATATAAGCCTTCTACATTTATTTCCTATGTGGATTACAAAATATTCACCTTCGATAAAAGCATCAGAATAAAACCCAATGGGATCAATGCATCCTAAAGTTATTACTGTATTTAACAAACTTTTCATACTTTTGTACTCTCAAAAGATTGACAAGTAATTACAAATTAATCTAGGAATACAGAGATGTAGCCTGGAGTCTCTCTATTAACTAAACCATTTCACAGTTAAAAATCGTGAATGTTTTCTTGAAATGTCAAATAAATGGTCTATTGTTGGGATGCTACTTTTATATAAGTTGGGTCTTTCTGTCATTACAGACAACATTTAACTAACTTAAAGCTTTTGTCATTCCAGCCGTACGCCACCACCTTCCCACTGGTCAGTGTGGACGACATGGTGAAGGCCAACTTCTTGTTGCTGGACGCACTGGGCATTGACAAGGTGTGATTCCTATTGTTATGCAGTCTGATCTCCATTTATGCCACTTTCGCCTGAAAAACCTCTTCCACAAAATTATATAACTTATTGTTAACACCCCAATACCTTTTACAGAGGGGGGAGGGGCAGGTCTCCACCTAATATTTCACAAAAATACATATGACTTCTGTAGATCAGGTTTTGTACATTGTGACATCACAGACTCAACCTCCAAGGGGATGCTACTGTGCTATTTTAATTTTCAGTAAATAGTAAGGTCTTAGTTGACTTTATATTGTGTTACAGAATAAATAAAATGCGTCATTACCATCTTGAAATAGAAGTGATATTTGAGCTTGGGTAAAAAATGTGGAGAGGGCTCCACTCGTGTCTTCTTACCCTTGCCGAAATATCACTTCAAGACAGTAACCATGTATTTAATATTTAACGTCAATCACCCAAAGTTTCTGTTAGCTTATTAGATCAACAATACTGAGTCGAATCTCAGGATAATAAAACCTCACAAAATTTCATGAATATTATTCAGTAATATAATGTTCAAACTAATAAAACTTTGACCCTGGAATGGGAGGACGACACTCAAAGAAAAATTGTCTGCAGTGCACCTCCTGTAGGAAAAATTTCTGGAACCATGCATGATATAGATAGTGGATGTTTCTGTTATGTGTATGTTTGTCTCTGTAGCTCCATGCCTGTGTGTATGTTTGTCTCTGTAGCTCCATGCCTGTGTGGGCTCCTCACTGGGAGTTGTTTCTTTTATGTGTATGTTTGTCTCTGTAGCTCCATGCCTGTGTGGGCTCCTCACTAGGAGGTATGTTGTCTCTGATGGCTGCAGCAGAGTTCCCAGAGAGAGTGGGCAGGTCAGGAAAATTATCACTTATTGCAAATCACCCATCATCACATGAGTAAATCACCCATCATCACATGGGTAAATCATCCAATATCACATGAGTAAATCATCCAATATCACATGGGTAAATCATCCAATATCACATGGGTAAATCACCCATCATCACATGAGTAAATCATCCAATATCACATGAGTAAATCATCCAATACCACATGGGTAAATCATCCAATATCACATGGGTAAATCATCCAATATCGCATGAGTAAATCATCCAATATCACATGAGTAAATCATCCAATATCACATGGGTAAATCACCCATCATCACATGAGTAAATCAACCAAAATCACATGGGTAAATTATCCAATATCACATGAGTAAATCATCCATCATCACATGAGTAAATCATCCAATATCACATGGGTAAATCATCCAATATTACATGGGTAAATCATCCAATATCACATGGGTAAATCATCCAATATTACATGGGTAAATCATCCAATATCACATGGGTAAATCATCCAATATCACATGGGTAAATCATCCAATATTACATGGGTAAATCATCCAAAATCACATGGGTAAATTATCCAATATCACATGAGTAAATCATCCATCATCACATGAGTAAATCATCCAATATCACATGGGTAAATCATCCAATATCACATGGGTAAATCATCCAATATTACATGCATAAATCATCCAATATTACATGGGTAAATCATCCAATATCACATGGGTAAATTATCCAATATCACATGGGTAAACCATCCAATATCACATGGGTAAATCATCCAATATCACATGGGTAAATCATCCAATATCACATGAGTAAATCATCCAATATCATATTGTCAAATCATCCATTATCACATGAGTAAATCACCCATCATCACATGGGTAAATCTCCCATTATCGCATGGGTTAATCATTTAATATCACATGGGTAAATCATTTAATATAGTCACATAAAAGCCAAAACCTATGTATAATGAAGATTTTGTGTAAACCATGCTCCTGGATCAGAGGTAGAGCTACAATAGGGGGTTAAAAATTTATAAATGAAGAAGTCATAAGAACATTCTCCAGAAAGCTTTTTTCAAGAATCACAAGGGTACAAATTGTCTAATTGATATGCAGGCACCCTCGTATATGTGTAGTGTAGATGTAAATTTGATCAAACTATGCCTCAGGGCTTGTGCAAAGAAAAGTTTTGAATAGGAAAATTTATTTTAAAAAGTATTCTTCTCAAGAACCACTTGGATAATATTCGTCAAATTAATATGCAAGAATTCCTTTTAGGGGGCACAAAAGAAGTTTGAAATTTATCTATAAGGAAAATGTGAATTTAACATATTTTATAGACATTCAAACATCAAAAGGATTAGGCACAAGTTCAAAAACTTAGATAGCCTTTTCCCTTTGAGGGGAAAATGTAACTGCTCGTGTGAGCAATGTGAATCAGGGGCCTCTTGCCTATGAAAGTCTGATCCTCATGAAAGTAAGTGATTTGAAATGGTGTTTGAATGATTGGCAGTTAAAATGTTGGAGTCACAATTGCTGTATACACTTTATTCTTGTAAAAAGGGCTCTCACGAATTGACCATCGCCATAGTATGAGCATGACTTTGGTGACGGAGATTAAAGAACTTAGAAATGACCTTGAGATACCAATGTTTCAGGATTATTTCCATCTCCTCTTGCGCCCAGTCCCACCCCTCCTCCATAGCTATGAGGTACCTCCAGAGGAAGACCATCATGTGTGATCCGCACTGGAACAAGGGACACTACTATGATGGGCCTTACCCAAAAGTGGGCATGAAACTGGCCAGGTAAGGCTAACTACTCTTAATACTTCATAACATGGGCATGTGGCAAGGTTGTTTTTTATTTAACTGTGTTCGCGGTTTAGAGCGTAAAGCACAACTGTCACACAGATCATAGGAATTAATGCTAATATACATGTAATCAAAAAC
>NC_079165.1:35172295-35272295 GCF_947568905.1 Ostrea edulis | reverse complement strand
GGATTCCTGGAGACAAACTTGAAGTCGCTGGGGATAGACTTTGTAAATAAAGAAACTATGCAGGAAAATATGCATTCGAGAGAAAGAATCTTTTTCTAAGCACGTGAAATTTATGCTTTCTTCTGAGGTACAGTGAATACAGTACCAAATTTTGAAGTTTTAAGGCATTTCTTTTGTTTTATACCTAAAGGCCAATTCAACTTAATTGGTAAGATTATTATCAGGGTCACCAAAAAGTATGGGGCAGGTGGGAGGATTTTATTTTTTTATTTTTATTTTCTGAGAAAAATATTAATGACAAACAATTTTTTTTCAACAGAAGTGCATCATTTAATGTCAGATGGATATCAATCTATCCTTATTTTACAGACGAATTCCAGGTTAAGCTTTAATTTCAAACACAGAAAGATACCTAACTTCTTCAAGATTTATGCCTGTAAGAACGCAAGAAATTAAGAAAACCATACATCTATTTTCTTCACGTTGCTATACCGGAAATGTAAACAATAAGTGTAAATACCGGAGTCAGACATGTAAACTTTCCGGAAATCGCAAGTTTTGGGGCGGGCGGGGATGATAATCTATCAATTAAGTTGAATTGGCCTAATAGATATTTGATAATTACTGTCCAGCTAGTGGAATGATATCAGCAAAACTTTTCAACTGTGCAAGCTGCGCATTAAAACTGACTTTCAGCTTTTGGTTATGCAAAGTGAAAATGTACTTGTACAAGTACATAATATATTTACATTTACTAATAATTTGTCAGTATTAAACCTTTGCTGTTTTAATGATTTTATTTCTCGATAAATGCACCAACCTTACCACCTGACATGAAAACTTACTCATTGTGTATTTATGGAAAGGAACAAGTATTACCAAATGTAAATATGTGTATAAGGAATAAAAGTGTCTAGTTTATTTGTGTTATGGGGGTGTGAAAACAGTGGAAACACAGGGGAATTTCTGCAAAATGAGGTCAATCAATTAATATGCAAATTATTCCATGATTGAATTGTTTTATACCCCTATAAATTAATACAATGGGTGATCAAACAGTACTTGGACTAAAATCTTTACAAGGGATGTCAATGAAATTTACTCTGAGAATAAATAAACAAATAGTAGCATTGGGACAATTTGTAAATATTTACTAAATTTAATTGTGACATAAAAAATCCCAGGTGTTGCGACTGGGTGCAAACTCTAATGATCACTTGACCTTTATAACATCATAAAAGCATAGCAATTTCTTGACATATTCTTCACTAAATTCAACTCTGGTGCCGAGATACTTTGGTATTAACACTTGACTGTAAAAGGGCCTGGCTGACAATACTCATTAGACATCTGTAAGATGCATTTTCTTTCTATTTTTTGTTAACTGATCCATAGAAAATATATAGGGCATGACATTGGTATGATGCATTTGTCCAAGTCCAAGGCTAACGTTTTGTCAATCTTGCGAACCTTCAGTATTTAGACTTAGACATATTATAGCATGTCCATCTCTTCAATGGTGGTTTTATTTAATTTAAGCCATCCAATGTGATATGTCCACAACTTTTATATTTATCCTGTCTTCTCAATCATAATTTTATTATTTTAATTTATCATATATAATGCATTTCTTTACCTTTTTTTTTAAAAAGCTAAATACAAGATTATGCATGAAAAACTGTACAAATGTATCAAACTTATATTTTATTTTTAGTCCCAGAACATTTTTATCACCACGTATATAAAGACATCCTAGACGTTTATTCCTTAGTATACCTTTGCTTGAAGATAAATATTTAACATAAAATTTGAAAAATGTGAGAACTTGAGTTTTCATTCTTTATTCAGGGTTATCTTGAGATTTCTAGAGATTTCTATCATCACCCCTAACTAGACTTCTGTGACGGGAACCTCTACTGATTAGCCAGTGAATGGACGTGATTTTGAAGTATCTATGTCTGACGTTGCAATTTGATGTATTAACCGGTGTAAATTTGTAGATTTTGACGATCTTGTTAAATGTTGTGAGAAGAAGTTTAACTTTTAACACATCTTCTGATGTACAGTGGAGAAGGCACACTATTGTTGGGAACTAACCAAATCATGACATTTGAACCAATGAAAAAAATCTTTAAATCATTTTGCAACTTCTGTGTAAAGTCTGCAGTTTGTGGACTATGGTTGATATTAATAAAAAGAACATGTATATGGATATAGATGAATTATTTTTGCTCACCTCAGTGTATAGTCGTAGCTTGTGCTACTGTGGAAGCACTAGATTTCTGGGGGGGGGGGGGGGGTGTCAATTATTGTGACGTTCATGGGTACTCCTATCGCATGAAATTCAAACTACAATGAAAAACAATTCATAGGAAGCTTCAATGGACAAAAACCATGTTTGCAAAATTACGTCTCTGTAAATACTTGGCAATCCTTGAAAATTGGCCTCCACAAATTTAAATGATTTCTTAATATACCCTCTGTTTTTTATATTACTGTAAGAATCTATGGTTAATTTGCACAGGAACCTGTTTCTGTAAATGACTTATGACCTGTGTATACTAATAATTATTACAGGTGCCTGTGTTAATTTGGTATGTTTATTCCTGAGTGGGTATGAGGTCTCCCTTGTCTAAGCTACGTGCTACACTGTACTGACATGCTACACTACACTGTACTGACATGCTACACTGTCCTGACATGCTACACTGTACTGACATGCTAAATTGTCCTGACATGCTACACTGTACTGACATGCTACACTGTACTGACATGCTAAATTGTCCTGACATGCTATACTGTCCTGACATGCTACACTGTACTGACATGCTACACTGTACTGACATGCTAAATTGTCCTGACATGCTATACTGTCCTGACATGCTATACTGTCCTGACATGCTACACTGTACTGACATGCTACACTACACTGTACTGACATGCTACACTGTACTGACATGCTACACTACACTGTCCTGACATGCTACACTGTACTGACATGCTTCATTGTTGCACATGACTAATATCTTTGGGATCAATGAACAAGTTAATTAGTTTTCTGGGAAACATGATACATCTGTGATTGCATATTATCAGAGGTGATTTGGACAGTGCATGCAGGATGGGTCACCATTTCATGACAAGGTTTCGATGCAAGCTCATTACCCAAGTATTTTTAAGAGACCCATCTTTAACAAAGTTACTTCTCTGAATTTTGAATGTAGGGATGAATACTTGCTTTGCTCTGTGCTACCAATATTTTTCAGATAAGTATTCATGTTCAAACTTTTTGGTACAAGTTTATTATTACAAAGTCAATGTTGATCGCACTTGCAGGGACCTTAAATGCAAGGATCCTGCATGCGACACCTATTCCTGTAGCAAATGGTGTAACTATAAAAAGGAAAAAGCTTCATTTGGTGTTGGACCTATTCCTAATGTATAGGTAATATTCATTGAGGTGAGCTTATATATGTGATTATTCACCACCCACCAAATGCCTGCACCCTGTTTTATTCTATGTATTACCACACCAAGGTTGAACTTTTATTTGTTTACCTTAGACACCGTCTCTGATAGAGAATTGTTTAATGTTAATGGTGGTCCTGGGAGTAATCATGGTAATAGTACATGTAATTGTTGATTTCATATAACCATAATTATATCATGTGATTATTGTATGTGTTTGTAATTTTTTTTAAATTTTGTCCAAGATATTTGTATACATTTACTTGTTACATGGATTTGTTAAATGAATAGAATATGAAATTAAAACTTGAAAAATTTGAAACTTTTATGCTTCTTGTCGATACATGTATATAATGATTGGAATTGCATTATCCCTTTGATGGTGGAGGCAACAAGCTGGATTAATGGTTGGTTGTACATTTTAGCACCTTTTGAATTTACAATTCTAAAATTTGTTGTACTTCACCTTCAGATGGTGACGTCTCAGTGAGTGTAAAATTCTCAACAGTACGTGAAACAAACGATCACTCGTTGTAATCCGATTTCGTTGCCTTTTTAAAAGATGCAAAGGGTATCACTGGTGAAAGGGGTTGCCTCCCTATACTGAAAACAGCAGCGAAAGTCGGGCAGTCTTTGTAATTCGATGTATCGTAAAGATTTGAAAGATCTGAAGGAAAGTGTATGGAGATGGAAACAGATTCTATAGGGCCATATCAAAAGCCATTTTTGGTCATGAAGAGGAAAATATTGAACTTTGTGACATGACCGTATTAGAACTTGTAAACATTATTCCAAAAAGTATGCACCACGGGCAACTTACGACATGTGTTCTCATCCCACAAATACGCAATATGTTGTGGAGTCATCAGTGTCAGAAACTTCACTTGTACCAGATAATTTTCTTAAAGGGGCATTATAGCTGTCATTTTTTACCACAAATTGAATTCAATGGAGATTGTTCTGCATCATATATTTCAGTAATAACACCAGTATTTAATTATATATATACATGTATTATTTTTCTACTCTCCATCCGTCTGTCACAAAATTTTGGGAACACTTAGACTTGAAACTTTGTACAATGCTTCATTGCCATTTGTAGATGTGCATATTGTCGCCGGGATAGGAGGATCCAATTATTTTCCTAAAAGTTATAGTGGATCTAAGAGGGGTGGAGGATGTAAAATAGTTTGTGAACACTTCTCCTTTACTCCTTTATGGGTTATTTGATATACTTGAAACTTTGTACAATTCTTCACTGCCATTTGTAGATGTGTGTATTGTAGGGACGGGAGGATCCAATTATTTTCATAAAAGTTATAGTGCATCTACGAGGGAGGGGGATGTAAAATAGCTTGTGAACACTTCTCCTATATGGGTTATCTGATAGATTTGAAACTTTGTACAGTGCTTCATTGTCATTTGTAGATGTGCATATTGTCAGGACAGGAGGATCTAATTACTGTAACAATGTATTTTCCTAAAGTTATAGTGGATCTAAGGGGATGGAGGTTGTAAAATAGCTTGTGAACACTTCTCCTATGTGGCATATGGGAGTTCATATGTCTATGTACCTGGTCATGCTTTTCCTTCATACCATACAGTACATGAAGGAGAGGATGTTTCATTTGAAGCACTTCCAATTTGGAGAGCTGGGGAGGCATTTGTTTTTTATAAAAACAATCTCTAGTCTAACAGTTTTTTGAGGGGTTTTTTTTAGGTTTCTGTTGTTTTTGTACAAAGTAAATGTTTTTATTAGTCATAATATTTATTCCTATGCCATTGAGAAATTTTGAGAGTTAACAGTTGCCATCACTTTCACAACTAGTACCCCTTTAAGTCAGTTTAGAATGAAACTCTAAACTTGGTCAAATTTGGGGAATATTGTACACTGAATCATCCAATTTGTTCATGCAGAGGAGAGAGCGCAACACAGAAGGCAAAAACACTTACCATGTCAATGGCACCTTGGGCAATCATAGCCAAATGGACTCCATCTCCTCAGACCAATGCATAGCATTTACCTAACAGTACAAAATGTTGCTGTAAACAGAAATTTTCAACAAGAAAGATGACAAAGTACATTCAGGTTTGCCTACATCATCTGATCACACACTGAAATAATACACCAAATCATTGTGTGATTTGTTTCCCTATTTCACTCACTGAATCTGATGAAATAAGAGCTTTTCTCAAATCAACATCAATATGATTTTTCAACTCTTTACACAACCATTCCTCACGATAAATTAAAGACTAGACTTTTTGACATTATAGACAGTTGCTTCAACAAAAATGGAAAACGGAAGTATTCATATCTAGTGATTAGTCATCCAAAAAATTACTTTGTTAAACACCACTCTGATTCCAAGCACAAGTACTCTGAAGTTGAAATTAAAAATATGCTCGAGTTCCTCATTGACAATATCTTCTAGTCTTTGGTGATCAAGTCTTCCAACAGTCTGTTGGAATACCCATGGGCACGAATTGTGTTCCTTTGTTAGCTGATCTTTTTTATATTCATATGAAGCAGAATTTATTCTAAAACTACTACGTGAAAAGAAAAAATATCTTGCTGTGACCTTCACTGTGACATTAAGATATATCAACAACATATTATCTATTAACAATGCTAATTTTCATTCATATGTCGATTCGATATATCCCATAGAACTCGAAATAAAAGACACCACAGAGTCATCCACTTCTGCTTCATACCTAGATATTCTATTGAAAATAGAAATTAACGGCAAACTAACAACTAAACTTTATGATGAACAGAATGATTTCAGTTTTTTCATCTTCAACTTCCCATATTTATGTTACAATATTCCATTATCACCTGCATATGGTGTTTATATATTTCATCTGATTCGATACACAAGAGCTTGTTCTGTGTATGATCAGTTTTTAAATCGAGGCAGGCTACTGACAAACAAGTTGATGGTGTAGGGGTTTCAACAGTCGTTTAAAGTCAACATTTCGCAAATTCTATGGTCATTTTAATGATGTAGTTTTCCAGTATAACCTTTTTTGGGTGAATTGCTGTCTGACATGTCTCATACTGATTGTTAGGTCGTTCTTAGCACACTGAGTTTGACTACGGATTACTCCGTTATAGGACTCACGGTGGGTGTGACCGATCGACAGGGGATGCTTACTCATCCTAGGCACCTGATCCCAACTATGGTATGTGCAGGGGTCTGTGTTTGCCCAACTCTATATTTTGTATATATTTCAAAACCGATCATACGCAGAGGGGTTTTTGATGTAACTTACAATTATGCAAACAAAGAAGTTTTAGTCCTGTGTCTTGGGTTTCTAGATTTAGAGAACACCTGCCGTAATCAAGGAGGGATTCCCTGACTTTGCAAATATAGGTAGAACTACTGGGGAAGCGATTGCCAATAAACTTATCGAAATCATTCGCTTGCTTGCAGTTCCGATTGAGAACTTGCGATGGCAAGCATACGATTGTGCATCAGCCATGGCATCGAAAAAACGAGTGTCGGGGACATGCCTGGCTTTGTGCACTCACCGTCGGGGCCATGTATAGAATCCGAACATCGCTTCAATGTGCACTTTACCCCTTGTGAGAAACGTGAATAGATGTCCTTCATTCAGTGTTCATTTTCTTTGATGGTTCTCCTAAACGGCAAGGGATTCTTGAGACTATTATAAAAATGATGGGTCAAATTTTCCCGTTGACAGTACTGTGTTTGGACTTTGTAAGACAAGGTACTGTAGGTTACGCCTCACGCCTGCTTTGACGTATTTTATGTCTGCAGCATACACTCGATCAAACGTCACGAGACGTACAACAAACAACTTTTCTCCTCCTCCTTGAAGATGGTATATAGCTTTCCTTATCACTATCACTACTACTGTCATCAGCACTGTTAGTATCAATACCATCACTGTCATCAGCACTGTTAGTATCAATACCATCACTGTCATCAGCACTATTAATATCAATACCATCACTGTCATCAGCACTGTTAATATCAATACCATCACTGTCATCAGCACTATTAATATCAATACCATCACTGTCATCAGCACTATTAATATCAATACCATCACTGTCATCAGCACTATTAATATCAATACCATCACTGTCATCAGCACTGTTAATATCAATACCATCACTGTCATCAGCACTATTAATATCAATACCATCACTGTCATCAGCACTGTTAATATCAATACCATCACTGTCATCAGTATTATTAGTATCAATACCATCACTGTCATCAGTATTATTAGTATCAATACCATCACTGTCATCAGCACTATTAATATCAATACTATCACTGTCATCAGCACTGTTAATATCAATACCATCACTGTCATCAGCACTGTTAGTATCAATACCATCACTGTCATCAGCACTGTTAGTATCAATACCATCACTGTCATCAGCACTATTAATATCGATACCATCACTGTCATCAGCACTATTAATATCACTACTACTGTCATCAGCACTGTTAGTATCAATACCATCACTGTCATCAGCACTGTTAATATCACTACTACTGTCATCAGCACTGTTAGTATCAATACCATCACTGTCATCAGCACTATTAATATCAATACCATCACTGTCATCAGCACTATTAATATCAATACCATCACTGTCATCAGCACTATTAATATCAATACCATCACTGTCATCAGCACTATTAATATCAATACCATCACTGTCATCAGCACTGTTAGTATCAATACCATCACTGTCATCAGCACTATTAATATCAATACCATCACTGTCATCAGCACTGTTAGTATCAGTACCATCACTGTCATCAGCACTATTAATATCAATACCATCACTGTCATCAGCACTATTAGTATCAATACCATCACTGTCATCAGTATTATTAGTATCAATACCATCACTGTCATCAGCACTGTTAGTATCAATACCATCACTGTCATCAGCACTATTAGTATCAATACCATCACTGTCATCAGCACTATTAATATCAATACCATCACTGTCATCAGCACTGTTAATATCAATACCATCACTGTCATCAGCACTGTTAGTATCAATACCATCACTGTCATCAGTATTATTAATATCAATACCATCACTGTCATCAGCACTGTTAGTATCAATACCATCACTGTCATCAGCACTATTAATATCAATACCATCACCGTCATCAGTATTATTAGTATCAATACCATCACTGTCATCAGCACTATTAATATCAATACCATCACTGTCATCAGCACTATTAATATCACTACTACTGTCATCAGCACTATTAATATCAATACCATCACCGTCATCAGCACTGTTAGTATCAATACCATCACTGTCATCAGCACTATTAGTATCAATACCATCACTGTCATCAGCACTATTAATATCAATACCATCACTGTCATCAGCACTATTAATATCAATACCATCACTGTCATCAGCACTGTTAGTATCGATACCATCACTGTCATCAGCACTATTAGTATCAATACCATCACTGTCATCAGCAAAGTTAATATCAATACCATCACTGTCATCAGCACTGTTAATATCAATACCATCACTGTCATCAGTATTATTAGTATCAATACCATCACTGTCATCAGTATTATTAGTATCGATACCATCACTGTCATCAGCACTATTAATATCACTACTACTGTCATCAGCACTATTAATATCAATACCATCACTGTCATCAGCACTGTTAGTATCAATACCATCACTGTCATCAGCACTGTTAATATCAATACCATCACTGTCATCAGTATTATTAGTATCAATACCATCACTGTCATCAGTATTATTAGTATCGATACCATCACTGTCATCAGCACTATTAATATCACTACTACTGTCATCAGCACTATTAATATCAATACCATCACTGTCATCAGCACTGTTAGTATCAATACCATCACTGTCATCAGTATTATTAGTATCAATACCATCATTGTCATCAGCACTGTTAGTATCAATACCATCACTGTCATCAGCACTGTTAGTATCAATACCATCACTGTCATCAGCACTATTAATATCAATACCATCACTGTCATCAGCACTGTTAATATCAATACCATCACTGTCATCAGCACTATTAATATCACTACTACTGTCATCAGCACTGTTAGTATCAATACCATCACTGTCATCAACACTATTAATATCAATACCATCACTGTCATCAGCACTGTTAATATCAATACCATCACTGTCATCAGCACTGTTAGTATCAGTACCATCACTGTCATCAGCACTATTAATATCAATACCATCACTGTCATCAGCACTGTTAATATCAATACCATCACTGTCATCAGCACTGTTAGTATCAATACCATCACTGTCATCAGCACTATTAATATCAATACCATCACTGTCATCAACACTATTAATATCAATACCATCACTGTCATCAGCACTGTTAATATCACTACTACTGTCATCAGCACTATTAGTATCAATACCATCACTGTCATCAGCACTATTAATATCAATACCATCACTGTCATCAGCACTGTTAATATCACTACTACTGTCATCAGCACTGTTAGTATCAATACCATCACTGTCATCAGCACTGTTAGTATCACTACTACTGTCATCAGCACTGTTAGTATCAATACCATCACTGTCATCAGCACTATTAATATCACTACTACTGTCATCAGCACTATTAGTATCAATACCATCACTGTCATCAGCACTATTAATATCAATACCATCACTGTCATCAGCACTGTTAATATCACTACTACTGTCATCAGCACTATTAGTATCAATACCATCACTGTCATCAGTATTATTAGTATCAATACCATCACTGTCATCAGCACTGTTAGTATTAATACCATCACTGTCATCAGCACTATTAATATCAATACCATCACTGTCATCAGCACTGTTAATATCACTACTACTGTCATCAGCACTATTAATATCACTACTACTGTCATCAGCACTATTAGTATCAATACCATCACTGTCATCAGTATTATTAGTATCAATACCATCACTGTCATCAGCACTGTTAGTATTAATACCATCACTGTCATCAGCACTATTAATATCAATACCATCACTGTCATCAGCACTGTTAATATCACTACTACTGTCATCAGCACTATTAATATCACTACTACTGTCATCAGCACTATTAATATCAATACCATCACTGTCATCAGCACTGTTAGTATCAATACCATCACTGTCATCAGCACTATTAATATCAATACCATCACTGTCATCAGCACTATTAATATCAATACCATCACTGTCATCAGCACTGTTAATATCAGTACCATCACTGTCATCAGTATTATTAATATCAATACCATCACTGTCATCAGCACTGTTAGTATCAATACCATCACTGTCATCAGTATTATTAGTATCAATACCATCACTGTCATCAGCACTGTTAGTATCAATACCATCACTGTCATCAGTATTATTAGTATCAATACCATCACTGTCATCAGCACTATTAATATCAATACCATCACTGTCATCAGCACTGTTAGTATCAGTACCATCACTGTCATCAGCACTGTTAATATCAATACCATCACCGTCATCAGCACTGTTAATATCAATACCATCACCGTCATCAGCACTATTAGTATCAATACCATCACTGTCATCAGCACTATTAATATCACTACTACTGTCATCAGCACTATTAATATCAATACCATCACTGTCATCAGCACTGTTAGTATCAATACCATCACTGTCATCAGTATTATTAGTATCAATACCATCACTGTCATCAGCACTATTAATATCAATACCATCACTGTCATCAGCACTATTAATATCAATACCATCACTGTCATCAGCACTGTTAATATCAATACCATCACTGTCATCAGCACTGTTAATATCAATACCATCACTGTCATCAGCACTGTTAATATCAATACCATCACTGTCATCAGCACTATTAATATCAATACCATCACTGTCATCAGCACTGTTAATATCAATACCATCACTGTCATCAGCACTATTAATATCAATACCATCACTGTCATCAGCACTATTAATATCGATACCATCACTGTCATCAGCACTGTTAATATCAATACCATCACTGTCATCAGCACTATTAATATCAATACCATCACTGTCATCAGTATTATTAGTATCAATACCATCACTGTCATCAGCACTGTTAGTATCAATACCATCACTGTCATCAGCACTATTAGTATCAATACCATCACCGTATAGAAACTGCCATAGGCTCTACTGACAAGGTCATCTTCATCCTTTTGGTCTATTTCAGTTTCTAAGCGTTAGCGCTGTAGCTATGTTAAATTCTGGCTTGGGTTTCTCGAAAAAATCACAAACTCAAATTTGAGTTTTCTTTTTAATTGGCCAGGCAAAATCTGAGTAAAATCTCAGACTTGAGTTTCTTTCGAGAAATCCAAGCCTGGTCTGTATCCCTCAGGTTATGATCAACATGCATATGTTATACCATTTTTATTTCCTATGATTAAAAGCCATACTCCATGGAAAAACTTACACTATATGTAATTTTTGCGTGTCTATTCACAGCTGAATACTTATTTTGTGATTTTTAATTACATGCTTTACTATTAAAAAATTTCAAAGGTCTACTATTTTATCGCAAATTGTTTCTAGTTTATTCATCTTGGACATACCTAATATAGCATCCATACATTTCAGTATTATTGTTTGTAAGATAGATGAATTCTAGGGTTTGAATTAAAAGTTTTAAATACTTTTTCATATTTTGTTTTTATTTATACTTTTGCAAATATTGCTGTCCTGTCAGTGTTGAAAAAAAAAATTGGAATTCTATCAGTATGCAATCCAAAACAAGAGGCCCACAGGCCTTATCTGTCACCTGAGTACTAGTGAAAAAGTATCACTATTCCCACAGGCCTTACCGCTCATCTGAGTACTAGTGAAAAAGTATCACTACTCCCAAGGGCTATGAAATATAGAGAGAAAAAATCCTGTTCTGAATATCTAAGCTAAATTCTAATGTTCAGCAACAGTATAAAACTAGATGTGTTCTAAAAACTTCAATGCTCTCAAAAGTGCATACACTGATGAAAGGCTTTACATAATATAATAAGTGTATTAACATTAAAACATATGACTAGTTTGGACGCATCCTAGAATCAAAACCCTGGGTTGTAAAATTACCATTTTTGTACATCCTTTTCTGCTATTCCTAAGTATGCATTTAGATTTTAGACAGTATCAGCAAACATACAGATAAATATCTTATGCGAAGTTTGGCCCCACACTAGGGTCAGAACCCCTACCCCAAGGATCATAAAATTTACAAATTTGGTAACGGACTACCTGCTCTTTCTAAATATCTATTTAGTTTCAATTTAGTATCAATAACACTAAAGAAGATGTTATTTAAGTGTTTTACACATAAACACTATTTAGTAAGTTTGGCCCTGCCCTTGGGTCAGAACCCTTACCCCGAGGATCATGAAGTTTACAATCTTGGCAGAGGCTTTCCTGCTCTACATCACTATGCATTCTGTTTTCCTTAAACATGTGTGGTTGTTGAGAAGAAGATTTTTGAAAATTGGGCAGTTTTTGCCCCGCCCCTAAGGCCCCAGGGGTGCAGGAATCCTGAAATTTACAATTTATGTCCCCCTTGGTCCAAAAATTCTTCATACCAAATTTGAAAAGAATTGGAATTATAGTTATCAAGAAGTTAAAAATGTCTATTGTTCACACATTTAATGAACATTATGCTGACCATTCTTGCCCAACTCTGATACCAAAAGCCCTACCCCTGGGATCATCAAATTTACAATTCTGGTAAATAGCACTAAAGAAAATGTTAATTAAGTGTTTTAAACATAAACACTATATACCAAGCTTGGCCCCGCCCTGTGGTCAGAACCCCTACCCCGGGCAGGCGCGGATCCAGAAATTTTTTCCAGGGGGGGGGTCGAACATTTTATAATAACAGTCAACTCATTTTTCTTATAAATCGTTATATTGTAAATTTGTTATCTTGGCAAATTCCAGGGGGGGGGGGGTACCCCCCCCCCCGACCCCTCCCCCCCTCTAGATCCGCGCATGCCGGGGATCATGAAATTTACAATTTTGGTAGAAGCCTTCCTGCTCTACATCACTATGCATTTAGTTTTTCTTACACGTGTGTGGTTCTTGAGAAGATTTTTGAAAATTGGTCAACTTTGGGCAGTTTTTACCCCGCCCCTTAGGTCCCAGGAGTGCAGGAGTCCTGAAATTTATGTCCACCTTGTTCCAAAGATGCTTCATACCAAATTTGAAAAGAATTGGAATGATAATTATCAAGAAGTTAAAAATGTCTATTCTTCACACATTTAATATCTGACCATTCTGGCCCCATCCTGATACCAAAACCCATACTATGGTGTCCGGGTAGGGCCATTTGCAAAAGCGTGATTGCGCGTTAGTCACAACACGCCTTCACGCCAACAAGCAATCCGCCTTCGCGCTCTCATGCCAACAAGCAACAAGCGCGAAGGTGCGTTGCTTGTTGGCATGTTTAGCCTGGTGCCATGGCCTTGCAGAGCATTGTGGGAAGGCCAGGGCACCAAGCTACAGCGTGTTGTGACTAACGCGCAGTCCCGCTTTTGCAATTGGACCTATCCGGACACCATGCGTTACCCCTTCAAAAGGGTGTTATTGTGCAATTTAAAAATTGATAAAAAAGGAAAAGACATCTTTGCAGGTCCATTTTGGCACATGATATGTATGAGATTAACAATCTCGCGCGAAAAAACGAACAGGGAAACAGACTGACAGACAGGTGGTCATGAATGCCTTGCCATTACGTGTCCCATATTATTTGATAAACCTGGTTTTCCATGCACATAGGCCTATAAATAGTTTCCAAAGTTAGATGTTTCTTGTTTCACAAATCGTTAATCATGATGAAAAAAAGACTTGGGCCAAAGAAAGTTTGGGAATATCATTTGGACTATACATCATATTTCTATTACGTGTATTTCTGTTTATGTAACATGAAAGACAAGTTATGATTCTAGGGATAACGCCTCAATTTTAGGAATTTACGCGTGGATATAGTAAATGATATATAAAAAGAATAATGAAACCTGTTGCATAAAATACACTCTGACACTCGAATTTGCCCATTTCATGACTAGGGACATCAAAATACCAATGTATTTGCAAGGTCTATCGATGGTTGTATGCTAGTGATAATAATGAATAATAATAGATTTATTTTGTAAAGCGTAAAATCCATATTGCTCTAAACACTATTTAATTAACAATAAAATAAGTTGTATAAGAACAAATGACTAGTAGGTGAAGATAAGGAGTCCGTTATGATTGCACAACATACTAATATTGACTTACATTTCATCTGCACAGACTAGTTGTAATGAATTGCAAACAGATGAGTCTTTCACATTTAAAGATACAGAGACTAGCAACAGTTCTGATATATGGTAGAGCATTCCACAGTTTAGGGCCAGCCACACTAAAAGCTCGAGTTTGAATCACAGATGAGGTGGTAAATGTTACTTGTAATAGGCTCTGATCACTGGACCGCAGAGTTCTGGAGAGAGCATAGGGTGGGTTTTTTTATGAGTTCCTGCATATGGGGTGGAGCCATGTTGTTGACTGTTTTGTACACTAACACAATATCTTGAAGATGACTCTTTGCTGAACTGACAGTCAATGGAGGGAGCGTAGTACTGGTGTAATGTCATATTTGCGGGTGCCTGAGATGATTATGGCTGCAGCGTTTTGAATGGATTGGAGCCGCTGGATATGCTTTGATGGTAAGCCGTAGTAGAGAGAGTTACAGTAGTCCAGTTTGTTGTTATGAAGGCATGGATAACACATCCCAGCGATTTCCTGTCCAGATATCTCCACAGCTGGCTCGGGTTCTTAAAGTGGATGAAGACACCTCTGCACACCGATGACATGTGTGCCTCCATGGTCATGTGACAGTCAATGGTTATACCAACACCCCTGGCCTTAGTAACAGGGGTGATAGAGTCGTCTCCTACTTGCAGTGATGGTATGTGCAGCTTAGAGGCCATTTGTTTGGAGGATATCACTAGCACCTCAGTCTTGTCTGTGTTGATCTTGAGGTGATGCTGAGCCATCCAGGTTTGAACTGACCTCAAGCTAACACTGACTGACTACAAGAGCGGCCTGTTGGACTTTAAAGATGATATACAGTTCATTATCGTCAGCATGCATGTGGTACAAGCCATTGATCTTTCTGAGAAGGGCCCCCAGGGATGCTGTGTAGATGGAACAGAACGGGCCCGAGGACCGATCTCGGAGGGACACCGCAGCCCAACTCAGTGGCACCAGACTTCGCTCCCTTCACTTTGACAATCTGGGTCCGATTGGTCAGATAGGACGCGAACCACATGAGCACAGTGTCCTTAATTCCAAGGTCCTTGAGTATTTGCAGCAAGCGTGAATGATCTACAATGTAAAGGGAAGCCGATAGGTCCAATTGCACTAGCAGGACAGCCTTCTGCTCTCCAATGGCACAAACCACATCGTTGTGAACTCGCAGAAGTGTCGTCTCAGTACTATGCCCCTGACGGTAAGCACTTTGGAATGGCTCCAGTAGATTGATTTCACTGAGGTAGGTTTGTATCTGTGCTGCTACAACCTTCTCAATCAACTTGGATAGATATGCAAGGTTAGACACTGGCCGGTAGTTCTTTGGTATGTCAGGGTCCAGTGAAGCCTTTTTCAGAAGTAGTGTCACAATAGCTCCTTTGAAAGATGTTGGGAATGAACCACTCTCAAGTGACTTATTTATGATAGAAATGGTGACGGAAGCAAGAGCTGTGACTTCTTGCTTCACAAGGGATGTAGGCATAGGGTTCTGTTCACAGCTCTTGTTGACAGATGACCTAATCAACTTTGTGACCTCATCCACAGCAACATGTTGGAAATGGCTAAGTTTAGTTTCATCGCCGAGTGCTGGTGGGTCAACAAGTGGATTGTGATTGTCACATGCAATGGAGCTGCGAATTCGTGTAATTTTCTGCCCCAAAAGTCACTGAACATGTCAGCCAGATCTGATGGTAATTTGTCGGCAGGCAACGGAGTGGTGGAGTTCCTATCAAGCAGTTTGTTGACCACTCTGAAAAGCTGCTTACTATCACCTTTGTTATCATGCACCAAAGTCCTGTGATGCTGGAGCTTAGCCGCATCAATGAGTATGTTCACCTCTTCCCCGCACTGAATGTAAATCGCTGTGTACCATGAGTCCTGATTTGAGCCACAGTCTCTCAGCTTGTCTGCGTCTCTGCTTCGCCTCTCTGATAGAGCTGTTGTACCACTCAGATTCTGGTCTGATGGTGATTGTGCGGGTTCTGAGTGGTACGAGCGAGTCCATAATGGAAGAGAGTTCACTGCTGTACAGTTCTGTGAGGTCAGTGAGTGCCATCTAGTCTATGTTACTGGTGTAAAATACGTGGTACAAATACTAATTTCATGTGAAAGTTTAGGAAATTTTGCTGTTTAAAATTCATTTCAAGTGCTAGGGACATGATTTACCGGGTATGTCAGATTTTAATAATGACTCAAATGCATTTCCACATATTACTTAAAACTTTATTTAAATGGCAGGCTATTCTGGTTAACATTGACTAATACCAGCGTTACATCAGGTCCGAGACTTTGATTTGTTATGTAGTAGTTACCCAATATGATATTGTTGGTTATGTGCAGATACCCGATGGGTGTGGTCATTATGACCACGCCCATCGGGTATCTGCACATAATCAATAATATTATATGGGGTAAGTGACTTGTACCATAGTTTACTATTATTCATTATATTTTATTATAGCTTTCGGAAGCGCGGTCGCCTGTTTACAATATGATGCCAGTTGTTATGTCTTTACATTACACTTTGTACACCATATATTTCTGTTGGTTTTGATATTTTTATTTAACATTTACGCATTCTCCGACTTTTAGTACCGGTATTGGCTTTAAAGAATTGAAATTTAAAAATTCAAATAAAATTCTAAGAACCCATATTCGTGCATTTTTCTGTTTTTAAAAATTTAGCAATATATTCAACTGATGATGGTGGTTACTCTTTTGAAAATCCTATTTGATATCCTTCATTCTAATACATATTTTGACTAAATTGGCTGGAAAAACATTTACATGTATATACAATAGATTTTTTAAAAATGGTGAAACATAAGAGAGAAAAAAAATTAAGAATTTATAAGATGCGAAACCATAAAAGAAACACAAGTCTGATTCACTCTATCCGCTAAACAAGTTTATCTCTCAAACGCGTTCTTATCACGTGACTGGGTCTTTTATAAAACTCTTTATAAATGATACCCGTATTTCTACGTACACGTGTTTCTCGACTTGAGGAGAATATGGAAATAGAAAGTCTTTGGGACGAGACCATTGACGATATTATCTTGTATCAAGGTTTAAGTGAGATTCAGTGCGAATATCTATAATGTATTTGGAGAACTTAGTCTTGAGTCAGTTATCCGTGTTTGATATGTGCAATTTTGATCTGGAGGAACTTCATACAGTGGACAGTGATGTTGGTTTTTTTTCTTCCGAGAATGTGGGCGGGGTTTGAAGAAAGGTGTGGGTTTTGTACAGATAACCCACACTTTTAACAAAAGAAAGCACGCCAAACTATGGTACAAGCGTTAATTCTAAATTTTTAGTATTAAAATTTGTATTTGTTAAATAAATACTTACCTTTATAAATTTAGATATTCACCTGCTTGCAGTCTTGTATCGGGAAAAAAAAAAACCATGTAACAAAAAAGCACCCTTCGTGACCCGCCACCTCTGACATGCTCAGAAACCAACATCCGGTATCATCTATTCTTTGACATAAAACAAAAAATTAGAAGGGGGATGAAGGGGAGGTGGGTTGGGACCTCTGATTTATAAAGGTAAGTATTTATTTAACAAATACAAATTTTAATACTAAAAATTTAGAATTTATCACAATAAATACGTTACCTTTATAAATTTAGATAAGCAGAATTCAAAGTAGAGCTGAATCCCCCTGAGATTGGCAACTAGGAGGAAAAACCACTTTTTGAGCTGAAACTAGAGGTCCAAGCGAGAACAAACTGTCACTATGAAGGGGCATAGATCTAAGGTAATGGTTATAAAAGGTACTATCAGACCTCCAATAACCAGCTGACATGATTTCCGACATAGAGGAGGAATTGAAAATAGCCCAGGAGCAAGACAAGGCTCTAATTTCATGTGCCTGAACTTGAACACGAGACAAGGCTTCTGGAGATGAAGATTGGTAAGCCATCTTAACAGTATGACAAAGCCAAGTAGAAATAGTCTTAGCCGAAATATCCTTTAGACCTTTCTTAATAGGAATGAAAAGTCTAGTAGAACCAGAAGGTCTGAGCGTTGACGAAACAGAAATATATTTTTGAAGTGTACGCACTGGACATAAATCCTGATTACCTAATGATTTAGGTAGAGCAGGAATAACAATAGGTCCAGAACCTTTGTCTGATAACTGATTCTTGGCTAAGAAAGATGGATCTGTCAACAGAGTAACTGAAGAATTATCTGCAGAAAATCTGAGACAAGAATCTGCAATGGAGAAAGCATGAATCTCACTCCTTCTACGACCAGAAGCTAAAGCTAATAAAAAACAGCACTTCAAGGTCAAAAACTTAAAGGAAGCTAAAAATAAAGGTTCGAAAGGAGGAAATTGTAAAGTCCTAAGAACCAAAGCTAAATTCCAGGATGGAACCAACCTACGTTGTCTAGGTCGTTCCAAACAAAAATTCTTGACCATGAGGGACAAGAACTCATTCTTCCCAAAATCAGGACCTCCTGACAAAGCTATAGTTCTGGATAAAGCTGAACGATAGCCCTTAATAGTAGAGGGAGAGAAACCTTTGTCTTCAAACAGATAAACTAAAAACTCAGCTAACTGTTGGACAGTAACTGCGAGAGGATCAATTTCCTTTGAACGACACCAAGAACAGAAGATGTTCCACTTAGAGTCATAAATTGCTCCTGTAGATTTTCTGACTGAACTAGAGATACGTTTGGCTGCTCTGTCAGAAAAGCCATCCTGTCTGAGAGATTCCCTGACAGTAACCATGCGTGTAGATGGAGGTTGGAAAGATTCTGATGAACTTTCCTGCCTTTGAATTGAGACAGAAGATCTTTCCTGAGAGGAAGCAAAATTGGTCTCGCACAACACAGTTGAAGAAGATCTGGAAACCAAGATTGTTTTGGCCATGCTGGAGCAATAAGAATGGTCTTGCAAATTTCTACCCTGATTTTGTGTAAAATCTTGGGAAGGAGGCGAAAAGGAGGAAACATGTAAGAAAACATCCCCTTCCAATCGAAAGACATTGCATCCACTACTAAAGCTTTGTTGTCTGGAATCGGAGACACAAACGTTGGCAGTTTGCAATTCAGATGCGTAGCAAAGAGGTCTATATGAGGACGATCCCACTTGAGACAGATCTCCTGAAAGACTGCTGGATGTAACTCCCATTCTGTATTCACTGGATGCAGTGACCTTGAGAGAGCATCCGCTACTAGATTCAGATTGCCAGGAACATGCCTGACTGACAAGCGAATTCCCAGGGAACGGCAAAACAACAGAATTTCTTTGCACAGAAGGTAAAGAGACTGAGAATGTGTGCCGCCCTGATTCTGCAGATAAGCCACTACTGTTGTATTGTCTGTGGCTATCATCAGAGATTGACCCTGAACAAATTGGGAAAATTGTTTCAATGCCAGAAGAACAGCCCGCATCTCCAGTAAATTGATGTGTTCTGTCAACTGGAGACCGGACCATATACCTGATGCCTCTCTGCCCTCCAGGGTAGCTCCCCAGCCTGTCAGAGAAGCATCTGTAAACAGGGTCATAGAAGGAACTGGGGGGTCTAGCGAGCAACCTATCATAACATTCTCTCTCACTGACCACCACAGAAGATGAGGATACAATCTGGGAAGAATGGGAATAACAGCTTCCCACTGTTGTGAGGCTGGTACCCAAAATTCCAGAAGATACCACTGAATGGGGCGAATATGAAGACGACCTAAAGGTACTATGTCCATCAGAGAAATCAGAAAACCTATCAGTTGTAGAAACTGGCGAGCTGAAGCCTGTTTGGCTGAAAGTAGTTGATCCAACAGATACTGAAGCTTGAGAAATTTCTCCTCTGGAGGAAGAACTATCCCAAGATCTGTTCAAAATTGTTCCCCTAGGAAAATGAAACTCTGACTGGGAACTATCTCTGATTTTTCCCAAGAAATAAGGAAACCCAGCTTCAACAGAAGATGAATAACTCGATGAGTATGTTGATGAAGAAGGTTGAAAGAAAAATTCTTGATCAGAGAATCGTCTAGATATGTATGGATGAAAATGGACTGGGAGTGTAGATACGCAACCACTGTTTGAAAAATTTTTGTGAACACTAGTGGAGCAGTAGATAGGCCAAAAGGCATTGCCCTGAAAGCATATACCTTGCCCTCCCAGACCAAACGAAGAAACTTCCGATAAGCCGGAGCTATAGGGACATGAAAATAAGCATCCGTCAGATCTAAAGAAGACGTCCACATCCCTGTATGGAGAGAGGTTCTGATCGACCTGTTGGTCTCCATTTTGAAATGTGGAATCACCAGATACTGATTCAGAAAAGAGAGGTCCAACACAGGTCTCATTTGTCCATTCTTTTTGGGTACAAGAAAGAGACGAGAGTAGAACCCCCAACCTAGAGGTGGACTTACTTCTTCCAATACATTCTTTTGGAGAAGTAGAGACACTTCCTCTTGTAACAACAGATTTTTCCACGGGTCTCTGGTCATAGAAAATTCCAGAGGAACCGCAGAGAGAGGAGGCTGTTCTCGAAATTGAAGCTCTAAACCCCTCCGTAGCACAGAAAGAACCCATTTGTCCGAAATGAGACGGGACCAATGAGGAAGAAAAAGAGAGAGGCGTCCTCCCACAGGAAGATGAGGAAAGGGAACACCTACTTCCTCGGAAAGAGTGGATTGTGCTACAGGAGGGGGGGAGGCATCAAAACTGAGATTTCTTACCCTTGGCTACTTTGGGTTTTTTATTATTAGATCCCGAAGCCGATGGGAAAGAACGATGCTCATTACTTCTCTTAAGATTATTTGAACCTTGCAGAGAAGAGCCAGATTTAGTAGCACCTTGAGACTTACTTCTAGAAGAGTCTGATTTAGAAGAACAAGAAACACGCCTAGAACTACCATTGTTGAGTTGTACATCTACTTTAACAGTAGGAGGTTCTTTGTGTAATTCCTCTTGTAATTTGCGTAAAGAGATGCCAAATAACTGCTCTTTATGAAGAGGAGAAAAAAGTAGGTTGTCTTTAAGAAACTCAGAGACGTTAGATTTTTGAAGAATCTCTTGTCTCCTAGCTAAAGAAAAATTGGCAATAGTGCCAAGATTCAAGAGCTGAGAAGTGCAAAGACATCTATCTACTTGGAGAAGAAAAGAACGAACATCATCAAATTCTTCGCCCTTATCTTTAAGAGAGGCACCTGCAGCAGCAAGAAAATGCTCCGCATATTGTAAAGCTGCGGCAACACCCCGAAGATTGTTCTCCGACCTAGAATAAGAAGTCTGAGATAACTTGACCCCCTCAGAAGACTTAGCACCAAGAAGATTGGAAAAAGTCTTATCAAAAACAGGTTGAGATTTTCCCAAGGAAACATCATGAATATCAAAATACTTCATTCTAACCTTACCAGGGAAAGAAGATGTACTAAAAGCCAGATTTTGTCTAACTAAATTAGAGGCCTTATTGGAGGACATCTGATCGTCGACAAGATGAGAATTAATGGAAGCCAATGCAGATTTAAAATGACTAGACTCGGGAAAAGAAGCATACGACTTAGAAGAATCTCTCACAAGACCAGAGCAGGACTGAAAATCAGAAGGTTTGTGAGAACTCCTGGGAGGAGAAACTAAAGAATCGTGACCTGACAATTCTCTACGAATTGCGTACACTTTGTCTTTCAGAGTGAGATTCTCTACCGGAAGTTGCTCCTGAGAAAGCCCAACTTCATCGACTGAAGGAACCGGAGATAGGCAATTATCGCTCAGAAAAGATGCCTCTTGACTACTTGGAGCCAAAGATAATGAGTCAACCTCCTCGTCCGCTTTATTATCAAAAGCGGGCCGAGGGGTGACAAGAGCAGCCCCAGGAACAGTGGGGGACGTAGCTGATTTGCTTTTTTCAATCAAATCTAGTCTACGTTCCACTGTCACAAATTTTGAAGAAATAGAAGCCTCCAGTTTCTGAATAGATGAAACCAAACATTTAATTTCGTCCTTATTGGAGGACTCCATTAAGTTTGGTTTACTAACAAAACCTTGCCCTGTCCACACAGGTTGAGTCGAGTAGGGATAAGGTGGCACAGAATACATGGGATGAGGAAATCTAGCTGGCCACCTAGACCGATAAAACGTCTCCCTACGATTACCCGAAGGAAAACTCTCAGGGCGAGAACTAGCCACCGGACTACCAGGAGGTCGCGTAATAGTAGATGTAGCTCTAATTTGACCTACCGAAGTAACCGGGGTAGAAGGAATTCCTGGAGAATCCATGACATTCCCATAAGAAAGAAAAGGGTCAGATTCCATGGGACCAAAGCTTCTAGAGTCAACAGAGTCCCAATACTCTCCCTCTACAGCAATAAAAGGTAATTTAACATTTTCACCTTCATTCGCCATAATGCTTAATAATGTAATAAAGTAATATCAACAAATACCATGCAATACTTAGCCAAAAATAGCAAGTAGAAAAAATTCTTTTCCTCCTCGAGAAAAACGTGACTGCACTCCACAACGGCGGAAAAGAAAAGATGATACCGGATGTTGGTTTCTGAGCATGTCAGAGGTGGCGGGTCACGAAGGGTGCTTTTTTGTTACATGGTTTTTTTTTTTCCGATACAAGACTGCAAGCAGGTGAATATCTAAATTTATAAAGGTAAGTATTTATTGTGATAAATACATCCACATCGATAACCGTGCAAGAAACACGATGTCTCAAACTGAGTGAGAAGGAACCGTGCAATGTCAAGAATACCCGAGTCATTTTTACGACGGAATAATCCAAGTGATTCAACTTTTTTTTTTCCAGTGTAGATATGCTAAGTATTATTCCATCCGAATGAGATAGTACTGCCAAAATCTCTCTATTACTGAATCTCAAACCAAAATGTATTTTGAAGACACTGTTAATCTCATACATATCGTGCAAAACGGATCTGCAAAGATGTCTTTTCTTTTTATGTCAATTTTTAGTTTGCCTATTATATTAACGCCGTTTGAAAAGGAGTAATACATGTAACCCCCCTTTTTGCGTTATCGCTTTTTCACTTTGCGTTATTACGCCTTTTTTCGTGTTATAACATCTTTCTATTAGTTATTTCATAGTTTAATTCTAGTAGGCTTTCGTACATACCTCCTCTGAAGAGGATGTGATAAAGAAAAGGCAAAAAATAGGGTGGGTCATTTAAAAATCTGTTCAAGAACCACTGGGTCTGAAAAGTTTGAATTTGCATCAAAGCCTCCTGACATAGTGTAGATTCAAGTTTCTTCAGATCATTGTTCCGGGGGTTACGATTAGGCCACATTAGCGGATCAAAGGTTTACATGGGAAAATATGAACAAGAAAAATCTTCTCAAGAACAAGAGGGCCACGATGAGTGAAATCAATATGCAAACGTCTCTAGGTAGTACAGATTCAAGTTTCTTCAGATTGTGCCGTCCAGCGATGGGGAGAGGGGGGGGGGGGCAATAGGGGGGGTCAAAATTTTACATACTAGTATGAATATATAGGGAAACGTCTTTAAAAATCTGCACTTCAACAACATCGGGGTCATGATTAAGCAAAGCATCCACAGATAGTGCAGATTCAGGTTTGTTCAAATCATGACACCCCCCCCCCCGGGGGGGGGGGGCGCAAGGGGGGGGGCACAATAGGGGGTGAATTTTTCATGGTGATGTATAGGATATATCTTTAAAAATCGATATGGAAGGATTTTCAAGTAGTGCAAATTCAAGTTTGCTTAATTCAGGGGAGTAGGGTTGGGCCACAAAAATAGGACTATGGGAATATACAGGTAAGTAATTAACACAAATTCTTTTCAAGAGTAGCAGGACCGAACTAAATTATATCAGAATGCAATTCAATTCAATTCAATTTATTGATTTACCAAACATGTTGGCATACAATCACGTTAAACAATGATATATATGATAATACAAGTACAAACAGTTCATATACATATTTGAATATATACACATACACACACATACATATACGCATATACATATACACATGTATACATACCCCACATGTACATGTGACATATTAAACTGTATGCAGATGTTGTGTGGAATTGAGGTTTCCGTTATGTCACCGTGACTGAAGATGGGGGACATATTGTTTTTGTCCCATCTGTGTGTCCGAAGCTTTAAGCTTGCTCATAACATTTGAATGGTGAGTGATATGGCTCTCATATTTCATATATGTATTTGTTGTGACAAAACCTTGAAGTTTGGTGCCAAAGTTTTTAACCTTGTGACCGTAAAGTTTGGCCTACTGTTAAGAAAACCCCACGCAGAAAATACCTCCTGAAATATGTAACGTAGAACGTTCAGATTACGACAAGACCTTACAATTCATAACATGGTATCTGAGTTTGTGATCTTGACCTCGGAGTTTGACCGAAATTTAAAACTGTAACCAAGACTTTAACCTTGCTCATAATATTTGAACGGTGAATGATAAGGGTCCCATATTTCATATGTGCATTCCTTGTGAAAATATCTGGTTGTTGACATTATGACCTTGACCTTGGAGTTTGACATACTTTTAAGAAAACCTAACTAAGGCAACATCACCTGAAGTATTTAAGACAGGGGTTTCAGATTTTGTATATAGATTCCTTATGGAAAGAATTTACGGGAAAACAGACCTTAATAAAAGTGCTGCCTACTCTTCCTGAACTAATTTACTCACACCAAACTATATGTTTATTTATATTTTACAATATCCACTCGTGTTTTTTTTGGTCACTCTTACCTGTAACCTTAGCATTTGTTTGTACCTCATGTACCAGTGATCTGGGTTTGAGTGAATAAATGAATTGGTAGAGATTTCGTCCCCATAACAGGGCCAAACTTGGAATATGTTTATGAGTAATTTTAACATTTGATTCAATCTAAAGGGATATTTGGAAGGAGCAGCTCTTTACCAAAACTGTAAATTCCCACAGGGAGTTCCAGGGTAAGACCAAGATTACAAAAAATGTATCATAGTGATTATCGTCTTTATTATTTGAAAGACATTTTTTTTTCGATCTGCGAGTCCTTGGTTTTTGGGAAGAAATTTGGGGGGTTGGGGTTCACAAATTATTACAGTTGAATAACAGCAGGGCCAAAGTTACTCAGGTGAGCGATGCAGCCCATCTTGTTACAAATGTCATATCACTGATTATACTTCAATAGTTTATCTTTATAAATTTTATTAATCAAATTATACCTAGTGGTAATTAATACAGCTAATCAATGTGTATTAAGCAGAAATGTGTGATTGAACTGAGTTGATTTTGTAAGAAGTCCATAGGTGTATTCAATAATATTTAAATAAACGGTCCTCCAAGTACACTAATTCATGGCAACGCTTGAATATGTCGCCACTTATTCATTTGTTTGGAGCAAGAAATGAACTTAAAACACGATTACTAGGCGTAATATACATATGTAGCCTTACAAATGGTCATCGTAAAATAATTGTCTGAAATCCAGGTATTTTATTGACTTTATTTTGGCGATTTGAGTAATGTTTAAGAGAGTTGGGCAAACACGGACCCCTGAATATACCAGAGGTGGGATAAGGTGCCCAGGAGGAGTAAGCATCCCCTGTCGATCGTTCACACCTGTCGTGATCGAGCCCTATGTCTTGATCAGGTAAACGGAGTAATCCATAGTCAAAATCAGTGTGCCAAGAACAGCCTAGTTCAATCGGTATGAAACACGTAGGACAGCATTTGACCCAATGGTAGGCTATAATGGCAAACTAGATGCTGACTTTAAACCAATCTGATTAAAACCACTAGTGTAGCGATCTAAGTGAACGGATCTCAGGATCTGGTTTTAATCAGATTGACTTTAAACGAGACTGCTGAAACCCCTGTAACATCAACTTCTTTATTAGTAGCCTGTCTCGATTTAAAAACTGATCATACGTAGAACAAGCTTTTGCCTATCGAATCAGTTGAAAGATATAAACACCACGTGTATGCAGGTGATGATGGAATATTGCTACATAGGCCTAGATATGGGAAGTTGACGTTGTAAAAGCTGAAATCATCACGTTTGTAATTTGAGTTGTTACTTTGCCGTTAATTCCATTTTCATTAAAATATCCAAGTACGAAGCAGATGTGGAGGACTCTGTATTCACAGGAATATATCGAATCGACATATATGAATGAAAATGATTATTGTTGATATATAGGCCTATAACGAGACAAACATCAACTAACTCTGTCTCTGACATGGCATTGAATTATATATGTATACACCACTTCGCCGCGATTAATGTCCCTTTGCGGAGTAAGCCAAAGGTCAATCGGTGAAAAACCAAATTTGCCCTCTTTATCTTACCAAATGCAAGACGTTATTATATTGAATGTTAACTAATCATCAAGTTTTCATACATGTTAATGGGTTTTTTCCAATCTGGGATGGAAAAATAACAGATGTCATAGCTACAGATAGGAAAGTTACAAAGGCCAACGTAGGGAAATGCGATTTTTAACCAGATGGCGGACAAGGGACGTAATTTGCGCGAAGTGTTGATACGTGTGATACTAACTCTTTACCTTTTTTTTTTTTTTTTTTTTTTTTAAATAACCTTTAAAAAAAATGAGCCCATCCGGCTTTCGTGGATATAGACCTAGGCTTACTTGTTTTTTTTTTTTCACCCCCCCCTTGTATTTCGCACAGGTGTTTGGGTCATAATAATATGAATACACATTTAACCTTATACATATATAAATAATCAAAGTTGATTATTTACATATGTATAAGGTTAGATGTGTATTCATTTAGGACTATTATGACCCAAGCACCTGTGGTATTTCGAACATCGCGGTCTTTTCCACTATAGCCTGGATTTCTCCCAGCATGCACCCCAAGCATCAAAATGGCGGCGGGTTTAGTGTTAGTTGGGACATGTTTGGTTTGTAAACATTAGTTTCATGTGTTCAGAGTTTAAAGCATAATTAATCCAAATATTTTTAGAAAAGAACGTGGATGTAAAATGTGTTTTCTTAAATGTTTGATTTAAAAGCCATGTTATCTGATATATCTCCAAATATTAACAAAACATGCATGTAAACAAACATTTGACAACATTTCTTTCATGTTATCTACCTCGTTTGATGCCAATTGAAATTGCATGCATACTCGGGGAAAAAACTGGGTAATGTCACGTGGCCTCAAATCTGAAGATTTATTATTAAATATGTGTCAATCCTGCCAAGTAGTTGCCTGCTACTTGCTTGGCAACGTTTCAAATCTGCCAGGTAGATTCTATGCTGTTTTATTCCAAGATTAGAATAGAAGGGGTGTTTAAGGTTTACAGACTTTTAGTCCACGTGAGTTAAAAACTACAAATAACAATTTAAATAGTGCATTTGCAGAACAGAGAATCTATCAAGTTAAAAATAGTATAGTAAGTTGACAAAGAACTGAGGTTCGCAGAACTAAAATCAATGATTCAACCAAAGTCATGTGTAAGAGGAAGGGAGAAAATGCAACGGGCCTAACTGGTATTCAAACTTTAGTCCACTGAATCCCTGGTCAGGTGTTCTACCAACTTAGTTATCTGGCCACTTACTATCGAACCTGTCTGATTGCAACATTCCTCCCTCCTTAAATGTCTTTACACCTTGAAGACATCAGTCCAGAATCTTTACCCCTGGCAGGTATATTCATTTGTCAGTTTTAAGGACTGGTCTGTGGCACCAAATGTAACAGGAAGGGGAAAAAATGTAACCTTCCAAACTGGGATTTAAACACAAGGCTCCCTGAATATCTAGTTGGATGCTCAACCAACTGAGTTAGCTGGCCACTAGCAATCGAAGGCGACATCTGACTGCCACACATTCATATGGATAACTTTTAAGTCTAAGCATAAGTTTTTTATCTAAGAATAATTTCTTTTGTGTGAAGTTTTAACTTCTTTTCCAAAAATGGGAAAAACCCATTGGGCCATTGAGAACTGGAATTCTAAAAGGATTTAGCACATTCATGTAGATAAATTTCCTCCTCCTGTTTTTTTTTTTCCAATTCACTTCCTTTTACTGAATTAAGATTAGGAAAAGCAATATGTCAGTACAGGGCTCAACATTAACTTTTTTTCCTACTTGTCCATTCGGACAAGAGACAAAGATATTTACTTGTCCGAACTTCAACTTCACTTGTCCTTAAAATTTTCTAAAAAGGATATAATATCGTCAACTTGAAAACTGTATTTAATTTACTTAATATATAGTCTATTTTTATACCTGCTTGATTGATTTTTTTTTATCTTATTCTCTTGATAAAAACAACAAACGCATAAAACAAAATTTTATCTAGACTTCCCATCTTGAATCAATGACTTCGTAAGATTCATGGATGCATTCTCTCACCAGGGGGCGCGCTACGTTGTGGAGCGTAGCGTAAGAGATTGCAATGGGTGATTGAAAGTAGTACGCAATAAGTGAACACCAATCCCGATTGAGTTTGACTCAGCTAGTTTACATAGCGATCGAAGTTCATTTTCCATGCATTATACATGTACTTCCGACTCTCAACTACCGATAAACTTTTCACAAAGTTGTTTGGAGACTTCTTTACATAAAAAAGCACTTGTCCAATTGGACAAGTGCCCATCAATACTCACTTGTCCGAAATATTTTTCCACTGGTACCGGACAAGCGGACAAACGTAAATGTTGACCCCTGCAGTATCAAACAATGTGTTCATGCAGTTCATTATTTTATTTCAAAGTCACAACAAAACTATACTAGTACTTGTTAGCTTGCCTGAGTTGTAAGCCCCAGTGAGCTACTCTGTCAGATAAAAAATTGTCATTGTTATTTAACTTGTTACAAAACTTTTCACATTTTCAACTTCTTTAAAAGCACTCGGCCAATTTCAACCAAACTTGGCACAAAGGATTCTTCAGGGATTTACATTTTTAAAAATAAGTGGACATATCCCTTCCCAAGGAATAAGAAATAGTAAAAATTCAGATGGGGTGTTTAAAGGATCTTCTTCAACCAGGAAAACTTAAGTTTTGTATAAAAGCTTCCTTTTATGTACTGAAGATTAGTGTTCACAAATTGACTCCATAGCCAGGTCACAACAGAGGTTTAATATTTTACATAGGAAAATTGTTTAAACTTTTCTTCTAAGGAACAGAAGGGTGCAATTTGGACATTCCAGTAAGCATGTATCTCTGTGTATTCTCCAGAAATTTGGAAATGAGGGGGCAACCCACTCCCTGAGTTCAGATTTATGAGGGATTTTTATGATTAGGGGTGGGTGGGAGTATTTCATTAGGCATGTGCTACTCCTGATTCTTTAGCTACTACATGTATCATTACCTTTTATACCAAAAGTAAATGGTCTCTTTAATATCAACTCATCAGTTTTCATCAGAAAATTTTGATGATAAGTCTGATCCACTTTCATTGGCATTGTTCCTATCATCAATGTATGTGTTTAAAAAAAAAAGCATCTATTCTTTTCTGCTTGCAAAATTGATCAGCAATATTGCTGAGTCACCAAATCTGTTAATTTGTGCTAAAAGTTAGAAAAGATTTGTTTTATTCCCTGATAAAATTCAAACCATTTATGGAATGCAAATCTGGATTTCAAAGAAACATGATAATACAATGTTGTGTGAGGGAAGAAGCCCGCGGGGAAGCAGTTTTCAGGGGGATTAAGAATATTTAGTGTGAATTTTCGCAATCCTGCGCTCTGGAGTAAACACTGGGATTTTGTGTAGTCACTAGTGGAGACACCAAGACCCCTATGGTAAAAGAGGCCACTGCAGAGGTTCAAAATTTTACAGAGGAATACATGTACATTGGATTAAAAAAAAAAAAAAAGAAGTCTACTAAGAACCTAAAGGATGAGGGAATATGCTAGCATTATTAGGTAGTGTAGATCTCCACAAGAGCAAATTGGCATTGGTGAGCATTGTGCCCCACAATAATCCCAAACTCTTATACCCAATTTGAAACCTTATTGATATTTACCTCAAAGTTTTAAAATACTGTATATACTATATTCCTTGTATTTGTATGCTGACACTTTGTGATGCATATTGGGGAATTTTTCTTGTACAGTGGTACTGCTTTACAAAAATGGTCTAAAGAAAATGTGGTGTGGCAAATTGAAATTCAAAAGGAAATAGTTATAGATACTGATAGTCAAAGATAAAAGGCATTAGCTGTTAAAGTTGTGCATGTTGATTATTACCAGATGTCTAAAACAACTTAAAATTCACCACTGACATATTAGAATTTCTACATACTGCAATCTTTTGTTGTAATTTTAATAAAATATTAAAGTTTCTTTTCTTTAAATTATATTGAAACAATGCTGAAATATTATTATTTTTGGAAGTGAATTGTGGAGGAAATGTACGTATAAATTATTACAAGAATGCACTTTTTATTGACTCTAAAGTTTGTTTTCTTTAATTTAAAAATACTATAGATTTTGACCATAGCTCAGAATTAAAAGAAATTTCCCCACCTAGTATGAATGGTAGGGATAAAAAATTGATTTGATACTGAAGGTAGATTTGGTTTTAAAAAAATGATCTGTATAAACTTTTTTCTTGCTTTTCTCTGATGAAATTTAATAATCATCATTCTTACCACTTGTTAATTTTTTTTATTGATAAAAATCTAACAAGGAACTTAAATTGGGCATCATTGATATGTATCATGAGAACTTCTAGCCTTTATGAATAGATGAAACTAATTTTAAGCTTTTGAGAATGAGAAAATTGTTTTACACAGTTATCTTTCCTGCAGTTGGTACTTGTATTACATGTACAGTATTATATAGAATCATTCATGCACAAATCTCATTCAATTACGATGTTAGATTGTTTCCTGTGTAAATATGCACACTACAGGGTTTAATAGATCAGTGAATCTGAGATGGCCTTTACAGATAATGGTCGTGACATGTGCTAATTTGTAATCAGGTGTACTTATTTTCACCTTGCAATATGCTTCCTGCAGCATACCAGAAGGAAACAAGTCTATATTCCACATCTGTCTGGGTAATCATGTGCATTTTACCCAAGTTACTGAATAATGGAAACATGATATGTTTAGTATTAAACATTGATGACTTTCTTTCTTCTTCATTAGGGCTCTTAGGTGGGCCTTAAAATGTCTTTGATCTAAAGAAGTTTTAATGTCTTTGATCTGAAGAAGTTTTAGAATTGAATAATTCATACCATGGAATAAGTGACATAGAAATGTGTAGTTGAACCTATATCTAGTAATCAATGTTTATTAACATAATTATACATTTCAATCTTCTGTTTGTCCTGTGCTAGATAAGAATTATCTAAAGCGTGAAATTAAACAAGTCTATTTAATTAAAATAGACTTTAAAATAGAAATTAAAATTTACTCATTCTGTTGATAAATGGATGCATATGGGTTGATATATATATTTTTGGCTTAGTTTGGTTGTACGGTTATAAGTACAAATATAAAATTCCAAAAAACTAGTGGACTTGTAAATTTTTATGATATTCAAAAGTAGAAATATATTACCCCTTCCTATAAATCTCTATACAGATTTCTCCAACTGTTTTGGACTTTATTGAGAAATCATGGGAATAAATTGCATTCCATTTAGTAAACACAAATTATATTTATTTTACTTATAAAAACAAATTCAGTTTTCATTTTCATCATTTTTGGAAGAAATTTTGTAGCCTTGATAAATATTTTTAAAAAAGTTAAGAATTTCTGAGAAATCCAAATTTATTCTCTATTCCTAACAAGTGAGTTTAGTGATTCATGTGATAGTTTATGAATTCTGAAATCACTCTCAGCATGCAATTTTCATTTTGTTGTGTACATGCATGTCTTGTTATATCTATTATTCTATTTTAATAAAATGAGATTTTGCTCAGTGTGAAAGTGAAAGTTCACTTATGATCAGTAAAATCTATGTAGTTGTAGGTGTGAGAAGAACATGAAATGAGAACAGCTGTGAGATGTTGAGGGGAAGAAAAGTTTCCAATCCTACTGTGTCAACAGGGGGTGGATCCAACAGGCATGATGGTGACAAAGGTAACTTGTGTCCTAAGATACTGTACATAGGGTACTATTTTGCCATAGATAAATTTACAGGTCTGTTGAGTTCACAAAACTATTTTTTTTTTGTTAAAATTTTTTTCCAGAGAATACTTATCATGTCTTTAAGCAACACAGTTCGAATAACACACTGGATGGAAAGTGGAGGATATGTACAATAATATTTTGAAGTTGAAACTTTCAAATTTACCTTATTAGTGGAAAAAAATGCACTTTTAGTAGAAAGTCACCTTTATAAACAAATTTAAAAGCCTTGTTGGACTCAAACTCACAATCTACAGATCGGCATTTGAAATTTTAATCGGCTGAGCTATCGGTTGGGTAAAAGTGAGCGAAGCTCGCGTTGCTTCTGAGCTTGCTCCAATGATTACACATGTGAGTCATGTGATTTGCTCTTCATCAGCTGAAAAATGATAAGAACTACCCATAATGCTTCCGGAAAAATGTCGCCGTCACTGCAGTATACTTGATTGACAAGATTGGTTCATTGAAAAGTTAGGGTAAATACTGGTAATTTCGGCTAGATGAGAAATTCAGATGAAATATCTCTAGGCCGTGATAATCTTTCAATTACGTATTGTCTTATTTATTTTGTACCTTTGTGTTAAAAAGTATATCGTGAAGTCCTGAAAATGGACACATTTGGATACATATAATTGTTATCCACAACAGACACCATGACGGTCATTTTTGTCAAAAGCTACAAGGACGTGAGAATTTGACTCCCTTCACAGTCGTAGAAAAGTGGTATTTGTGGTAAGTAGAAATTGTCAAACATTATAATGAAATATGAAGATGAAAAATGTGATTTGCATTTTTAAAAACGAGTTCACAGAGAAAATACACTTTGATTAACATCTGAATTTACAGGACAAGATTTTCTTAAGGTTATATAAGTACGAATATTCATGAGGATATGAAACAATATTTCCCTAAAACCTGGATGCAAATTTGTGAAATATCTATAATCTATTTCATTTGAAAATTTACAGATTAATTGATTTCTAATAAAAAAAAACCCATAGGATTATAGGAGTTGGAAATAATTCTAGGCCTAAATCATAATTAAAATCACTGAAGGTCTATTTGCTTTAAATGAAAAATTGCAATGAATTTTAATTTTTTTTTCTGATTTTTTGGCTTCAGCACTATTCCATGGAATATGGCCTGCAAGAACAAATCTATAATATAGCAGCAGCGATTCGCAATACATGACTACAGAAATATGAAAGTGGCATACAAGGTGGTGAATACTGGAAACCTATCATTAAATAAGGCAACAGAAAGGTTTATGGTAAAAAAAAATCTATACTGCATGTTCAAGTTTCTGGGAAAATAGATATCTACGCTTCAGGTGGCAGAAATCTTGAAATCAAAAAGTGAATTGTGGATAATGTTACCCAACCTGCTGAAAAAGGTTATGGGGTTTTCCAGCAACAACTCCTGTTCTGTGCAAAAGGTTAAAGCCAAAGTGTTTTATACGCAACAAATCAACAAAACTTTGGTGATACGGATTGAAGCAGAGACACCCAGAAATCATTTTCAGATAGCCTTAAAAATTAGGAATAGTCAGAGCAAGAATGCTGAATGGGATTGTACTGCAGCATTACTTTTAATCATCCAGATGGCAGAATATGAACCTTCAAAATGCGCCCAAGAAAATTTGGAATGCTGATGAAACAGATAAGCAATTTTAAAAAGCATCCCCATCCATACAGTTGCAGGAAGTGAAACATGTCATGGATTGAACAAGTACTGATGTCGGTAACATAACGATTATGGCAGGTGTGGATGCTGATGGTGAAAAGATTCCCTATTCTGGTCTTAAACGTAGTACAAGTACAAAATAGAAGCCCCAGAAAAGATGTGGATTTCCAGTGATTTTGCATGGATGGATGTAGAGTTGGGGGAGCAATGATTTGAAAACACATTTCTTTCCAACATCTGGAACAAATGTCCCCAACTCATTGTTGGTGGGCAGGGATCCTATGAACACTTGGTCTGTTGGAGCTGGCAGAACAGGTAGATACACTGCCTCCCAATACAACACATTTTCTTTAGCCATTGGACAGTTCTGTATTTGAACCGTTCATCAAAGCATACAAAAACTGCTCCGATTTCATATCAAAAAGTGTCTCAAATGTGTACTATCTCCCCACTGTTTGAAATGCATATGCAAAGTTCTGCCTATGACACTCCAGAAAATCCTGTCACAAACTCTGATCATTTTGCTTGGACCAGCACAAACTGTCTTGGCTGAGGTACATCCTGTCCAAACAGATTTGATCCCCAAGATCAATATTGATATTCAGTCAACTGCTGATGTTGTTGCGGAACTTTAAGTACATGTACCTGATCTCTCAGAATATGCTGCTAAAGAGGTCCATACTACCAGAATCAGAAGAAAGTGGTGCATTTCTTACAGAGATAAAATCTGTCCAACCAGAGGCTGTGTTTTACCCGCAGAAGATGCAAATAAAATTCATTGACACTCCAAACACTGAGGCATCAGAAGGAAGTGAGTTCTCTCTAGAACTCTGAGATGGACCAAATCTTTACCTCAGCTGCTGCTCAATCAACTGAAACCAAGCCAAGAAGCTGGTAAAGAACATCGCTTAAGCCACTTACAAGTTCTGTCGATATCCAAGAAAAAAGGGAGAAATTAGAGAAGAATAAAAAACATGAAAAGCAGAAAGAAAAGTAAGAGAAAAAGAGAGGAGAGAGACAGTGAAGGGAAAAAACATTAATGGATGATGCACATTGAAGTAAAACAGTCATAAAACAGTCTTGTCTTATTCATTAATCAATCACTCAAAGAAACATATTTCTTTTACTTTTTATATGAATGGAGTTTTGCAGTGATTTTTCAACATTTTTGAAAAGTGTCCTGTGGCTTTCGAATTGGGAAAAATTGTCAACATTTTGATCAAATTAGGAAAACCTAGTCGTTATTGTAAATATGCTAAATATATCATATCAAACAAGAAATCAAACACAAATTGATGTCATTCTTCTTTTTATTTTACATATTTAACTTTCTTTTCTTTAAGCTCTTAAAAATTTTGACTATTCTTTCTAAATCATCTTGAATTGATGTGCGTCTTTGTCATGTCGTACATAAACAACTCACATGGAACTTATTTTTTAACAAATACGTTTTTAGCCAGTTTTTATTATTGAGGAAAGTGCAAGTTAAATTAGGGAAAATTGGTAATTTTTGGGAGGGGAAAGGGCCGATATTCGGACCTAAAATGGGTCTTAAAAAATCACTGTTTTGATTGATGATGATTTCAAATTAAATTCATTGTTTCATGTAATATTGGTCTTATAGGCTTAAAAGTCCATACCTGTGTTAAAATAAGATTGACAATTTTTGGACTTTGTTCTTTTTGGCATTTCTTTTAACTATTCTGTAGAATTTTTAATATTCAAATTATTGAGACAGTTTTTGATGAAACTTGATTTTCAGGAGCAAAAATGAGCAGCCCAAATTTGAGATATGATAATGAATTAAAATAACACTAAAAAATTCGATTTCAAAAGTATTCATCAGGAAGGTAAATTTAGTAGAGGATCTGTGTTTAGATAATGTGGCACTACTGTATCAATACAATTGATATGAAAGCTACTTATTTATACCTTTTCATTTTGTTGAAAGTTCAATTCAGCACTTTTTTGAAGTAGACCCAGTGGAACATTAACATTTGAATAATGGAATAAATGTGCATAATCACTGTGATTAAAATTCACAGATAGTGGGTGGATATCTAGGCCTAGCATTAAACTTTTCAAGAGGTCATTCTCCAGCAGTATTAAATAATAATGATGATTTATGCATCCCTTGTGGAGTCTCTAGTAAAAGAAATCTAATTATAATGTCAGCCCCTCACACACACACAATGTGAATAGCATGGTCATTTCAAATTTCTCTACAGGAGGTATTTAAAATGTGCATGGTTTTTGAGTCCAGCCGGATAAAAAGTCTTAGAAGAATGTATTGATCAGCTGTTAAATTGGCATTGCTGTGAAAGGAAGATGTCAATAGGAATTTGTAAAACAAAGCTGTGATTTATGAAACTTCAGAACAGGTGCTTGTCCTATATCAGCTAAGTGCTTATAAAACCCTAATGTGTCGGTCTTTACACACTCCAAAAACATTCTTTCAAGCAATCATATTTTTTCAGTGCGATATATTTTATTGATTTATGAATGAAGAAAACTTGGATTCAAATAGCGGTATATATTAAATGGAAGATTTGCAATGGAAGATTTGCCAGTTTATATCTAATGTTCCCGTTACAGGTTTTTATGGTAAATAAAATGTGTATAAAATTATTTTAAAAGAATTGATCAAATGGAGAAATTATATTTATCACATTTCTTAAGATTCTTTTCAAAGGTAAAAACCAGTGCCTAGATAGATTATTTTCTTTACTTGGGATAATTCCGTTTACTAAACCTGACCTGTAAACACAACAGTAAGTGTTGAGTTTCCCCCCCCATTGAAATGCTTTAAAGTGAGATAATTTTCATATCTGCTGAAAGTTTTCGTACACATGTCGGCAACGTTAGGCAGTAAAACGTGATTTCCCTCCTCCCCTCAGAAGCTAACACAATGCTTCATGAGCTGTAAAAACCTTATATCCTTTTATGAAGTTTTTCTTTTGATGAAGAAAAAAAGAATTTCAATGTGTACTAGTTTGGTGTCTCTAATCATTTGGCAATGTATTGCTGGAGTTTGGACCATTTCCAAGTGTTTACAACCTTGATATTAAAATGCATTTTTTTAAATACAGATATTTAGAGGTGATGTCTTTCTCGAAGAACTTTGTGTTTGGATATCATACCTCAGAATAAGTACTGTGCATGGGAGTTTTCCTTTGAAAAAGCACGCAGGGCAGAGATGTTATAGTTTTTTCATACTTCAGCTATTGAGATAAAAGGTGACATGAAAAAAACCCTCCGATCATTCACACATCAATTTACCTTGAAATAAGTATGAAAACATTCCAGGCAAAAAGTTTAATCAAATATGGCCACAAATGCAAATTCTTTGTCCTTCATTTGGTCTTCACATGACAGTCTATTGTGGTTGTTGAACAGTTTAAATCAAATTTGTTCATTTGAGATTAAAAAAAAAAAAAGAACCATTTTGGGCTTAGACGTAAATTTCTTCTTCAGCTTTACAGGATAATTATTTTCCTCACCTTAGCATTACACTTACTATACAAAGGATGCCCTTTGTGTACCTGAAGGTTTTGTTTACAGAATAAAGTGGTCCATGTTGAAGTGTGAAACCTGTAATATACTGAATAATAAGGAACAAAAATGAGTATAGAAATGAATGAAATATCAGTGATGTTGCAGAGGTGAAAATATTTGATGAATACTTGTCCAAGTTGTTTGCATTACAAAGGTATGTAAACCATGGAAGCAATGGGGGTAAATTGTCAGCAAAGCTAATCGTGCAGGAAAAAGCTTGTGGTTCTGTTGTTTATGTATAACACATAGTATACTGTATATCCTTTTAGTGAACGAGTGAGCCAGCGTACACAGCAAGCTCGAATGACTAAAGTGCTTGAAAAAGTTTAAGCTGAAGCTGTACATTCATCTAGAAAAATTCTTTGACGCTATCCCAAAAGTCCCTCGTAAAAAATGGTGGAGATCTCATAAAGTCACATCTCATTGATCTGAGATTACGAACTTGCGTAGATTATCTCAATTTCATTCTAGACTAATAGTCTCCTACACAATGCAGTATGCCACATTAGGCCTAATGCATAACAAATTGTAATATCGATCATAGCTGGGGCATGACGATAGATAGTGACATCATGGTCTATGTTTTTATCTCTTTGGTTTTATAGGGTTAGTGAAGCACGCATGCACAATATGAATATCAACCAATTCTAGGCTTGTGAATGGATCTCAATGTATCTTACAAAAACAAAAAAGTGGGGTCAAACATATAGCGATTTATTTACTATATGTGAGTAATTACTGCATTAAAGATTAGGATTCTATAAACTGTTTGAATTTCTTCTTTTAAGATTTGTCATTTGGTACATGGGTTATGTAAATTTTCAGGTTAATCACCACCTTGGTATTAAAATAAATAAATTTTCCTAGAGCATCTTTATCATCCTGTTGTGCAGCTTTCATTCTATTACAGATTTTCCCATTGTCTTCCAGATTAAATACACGTTAATTTCATTGGTAGAGGCTATGTCATGCACGCATATGGGGGTGGATTGAGGATCTGAACCCCCCCCCCCCCCCTGAGATTGGTAGAAAATAAATATATTTGCCAATTTTTATGCACTTTCAGTCGTAATATACTAAATATTAGTCCCTAGTTTGATTGGATACCGTAAAAAATTGCATGGGGTTTGAACCAAGTTCCCTGAGGAAAATTTCTGAATCTCCACATACACATGTATAATTAGCTGCACTCGTTCTAATGGTAACACGCACCATCAGTGTAGCATTTAATATTTTGAAATATGGAAGTTTTTTGTTCAGTTAAAGTGTTTGCTTTTATTAGAAGTAGAATACTGGGAAAACATTAGATTTTGTGTGGTCTTGATTTTTGTGGGTAATCCAATCCCACAAATTTCAATCTACAAGGAAATATGCAATATATATCATGTTTCAATGTACAGAAGCTGCATGCACGATGTGACAAATATCTCAACAGTTTAGGAAATTGGTGCCCACGAATTTTTAGTGATTCCACAGTACCTCAAAACATCATGATATTAAAGGCTTATAACTGACAAAACTCTATAAAGTCCATCCTTAATAGAGGAACTGTTAATTCTGGAGTATTGATGAACGGCTTATTAATCATGAAAACTTCCAATCTTGAATTATTCATCATCTTTGATATGTAATTGGAAAGTACTTGTTATATTAATTAGTTATGGGTAATGTTAATGGATGCACACACTGTAATTTTCCTTTAAACACTATGTAATTATGTTCATGAAGATACAATTAGAATTGCTGCTATGTAGTACAACCCCCTCCCTATAATGAAGATTGAACCATGGTTGAGGTGAAAAGTGAGTGCACTATCGCTATGTTACCTAAACATAGGAAATCAATGAAAATTTGTACCAAGGGAATGTCTTGGCTCCAACACTTTTTTGTCGTAGTCCTTATAAAATTGCCTGTTAGTGACTATATGTGCAAGTCTCTAAAGAGGAGATAATCACGAACATTTTATATAGAATAACTCCGTTAAAATAGTGTTCAATATTGCAATCATTCAAAATAAAGTTAATAGACATACGAAGAAGTCATTAAATTTTCAGCTTGCTGATATTTTTAGAGTGGAAATCATGAAAACATTAAAAATTCATTTACAGTATTGAATGCCTAGTAAACAAATGATATATATGACACCTGTTAGGGGGGAAGCTCAGAGTATTGTTTATAGATTATGTTGATTTCTGAAACACTCTTTAATTAAGACTTCTTGTAATGACACCCCCCCCCCCCCCCCAAAAAAAGGGTAATGATTAGCAATTTCAAACTTGAGAGGGAAAATTAAACTTTGAATTGATGGGTATGGGTGTAGTATTTAATTATGATGAAACTCTGGACATGATTGGCAGATTCATCATGGAAGCGCTAATAAAACTCCAACTAATATATTTGATGGGAAAATGAAATTTGTAAATAGCAATCTCTGTGAGCTCTAAAGATTGGGATAGAAAATTTCATTTTAGGCTACATACACATCCAAAGAATTTTTAACAATGAGAAAACTCTCCCATAATCTAGCTATTGACTGTCCTTTTTTTATCTTGCAAAATCACATCTCGTTGACCAGAGATTATGAAAATTGCTTGGATTACCTCAATTTCAACGTAATCTTATGATCCCCTGCATGCTGCACAATGCAGTGTGCCATAGGAAATAAGTAGATCTTTACCATTATGTATCGATATAATATTTTGTGATTGTAATTTTTGTGGATTTTTCTCTCCACAAAAAGTGGACAACCTCAGAAAATATCCATTATACTGTATGTATAACGAAATGCGACATTGATCATAGCTGGGGCAAGACGGTAGAAGTGTTGCCATGGTCTTTGTTTTGATGCCATAATGCAAATGATGAAGTGGCGTATCTAATATAAGAGATTGTTGGATTGTTTTGTGCAATAGAAAATAGTTTTTTTTTCTGCATCTGTAAGTAGCAACTGCTTACTTCAAGGTTCCAGTTTCAACTTCTTGTTGTGCCCCATGATACGAAACATGGTGATAACACACACACACACACACACACACCTCCTCATTGGTTTAGAGTTAATTTAGCATACATAGACAATGAAAATCAGCCATGCCACTTTACTTATTATGACTTGAGTCTATGAATATATGTAACTGTAAGCTTGACCTCAAATGTTCATGATCAACTTCATTAATTGTTGAATAGATTGCACCCGTGGAAAAAATTTCTTGATTCATGCATGTATATATGTACCTGCACTTGCCCTAACAGTAGTACATGTGCTGTCAACATATGAAAGACCTATAATGGTGAGGATCTATGGATACTGTTTAGGTGTAAAATTTCAAGAGTATTGTACTATGTGCTTGTGCAATTTTAAAGACAAGTTGTACCTGATACTATATTCCCCATGAAAATTCACTAACCTTATGATAGATAGATTTGTATTTATGTTTCGGTGTTGATTGCAAAGTAGTGCACTCATTACTGTGCCAAAAGTGCTAACATTGAAATGCCGCTAATAAAGATATGCGTGCAGATAGAATATGATAAGAAATAAGAAGGCTCGATACATTCACTGAAAATATTTTTGGGCAGAAAAGCCATGTTTGACACCGTAAATTACCATATAGAAATTATGCGACTTAAAGTATGATATCTGCTAGTGCTTGTTACGAAGGGCAGCAAGATGATAAAGTAATACAAGAAGTAGGCATTTAAGGTGCAGAGCTCTCAAATTGGATGAAGGAGGTTTGCAGTGTTTTGGCCCTGACAAAGCATCCAAAACTATCTAGGAAGAATATGTTGTATATTGATATTGCATTTATCAGTATTTTAAAAGATGAGGATATTTGGAATATTGTGAAAATGTTCCCTTCATTTTTGGATTCCCTGGCAGCCTATTAGATATTAGTATTTAGGTTAATAATAATAATAATAATGTCCTTTATTTAAACAGGATAGCACAATTAGTTTAAAACTAGTTTACATTGTGGTCCTGAAAACATATATACAGGTTATACCTTGTACTGACTTCAGGATGTGGTCCAATGTCTTGTTGAAATCATGGTGATTTTGGACTCCAAGCACTGTTTATTTTCTAAGTTACCAGTTAGGATTTGGGTCTGGCAATTGTATATAAACAAATCTGATTTCTACTAGATAATGATTTTATGCATGGAAGATTCTGTATGCAAACTATTTTCTTTTCATCTCCAAGACTGTAGTAAAGGGTTCCAAGTTTAAGTGGTGAACTACCGATTGGTTTAGTGTTTCGCAAACTTTAATTTCTTGCTGTTCTGAGTGTATTTAATGAAGATATGACCCTCTTCATTAAATACTACAAACTGCGATGTTAAACTTTCGCATGTCACGAATTCTTGTGCAAATTGGCTGTTATGCATGTATTAAAAGAACCATGTGATAAACATGTGATCAGCCATTACCATGCATCTGATATTGGCATAATGTCTTTTTGGGGTTCCATTCAGTGCCTTTGAACAGAATTTGATTAAGCTATGAGTAAATTAATATGGTTGGTTCCCCTTGATTAGTCACTCAGGTCTCTTTTGGTTTACAACCTGGATATTGAAGTTCACCCCTGGCATGGCATTAAGTCTCCAAACAGCACTATAACAAAATAAGTACATGTGTATATATATTTAAAGGTAGCCCAAAAATTTTTAAATGTAAAGGGTAGTGTTTGCTTTGAAAAATATCCAATAGTTTTGAAGCCTGTCCAGACAAGCATAGATAAGGTATTGGCAATTTTATAAGTACCGGTATATAACAATATTGGATCAGGCTTTCCAAGTTGGACAGAAATGAATTGACGTTTGGTGAGGCTCTGTGCTATTGCACCGTGGTTCTGATGTGATTCTAGATTTCAGTGGTAGTGGAAAATGGATCCTTGAGTCATATTTACGTGATTTTTGTTTTTGTGTATTGGATGGATTGAGTTTTGTCAGATAACAGAATTGAATGAAGTTTGTGTTTTCCATTGATTGAAGGATTATCTTAAATTCACCACTCAAATAAGGTATTGTGATTTTTTTTTTTAGCTTTTCTGTACATGGAGAATATTCTATGTAGAACATTGTGTGCTGGATATTTTATCTTAAGTGCATTGACATGCATCTGCCATCACCCATATATAGAGAGCAAGAAGACTGCAGTCACACAGCTAAGAAATGCTTAAAATATTATCAACATGATTTATTGAATTTTTAAACGTTCAATTTTTAAAAGTTTATTTTGCATGTAATTTAAGAGTGAGAACAAAACGAGGAATGAATGAGTGAAATCCAGTAACAGCAGCTCTGTTTTGTGAAATCAACAAAAATGACAAGAGGTTTATGAAGTCGAAATTATTATGGCCATAAATTTGATGGTTATCCCTTTATTGCACCTCAAGATTTACAAGGGGAAAAGTTAATTAAATCGATGAAAATAGAGCTGGGTGAAAGCAGATTGGACTTCTTTAATGAATGAAAGTGATAAAATCTATAATCTCTTGTCTGTTACACACCTGCAATTTCCCTGGACAGGTACGAAGGGCATGAGGCAGTATGTTGAACGGATTAAGGAATGTTCAAGGGCCATAAAATCAAGTGTCTCGAAAACATTTGGGGTCTATGTGTATCAGGACAAACCCGACTATCCCCATGATGATAATATTTGTTGTGTCAAATAATAATGGGTCGGATCAATATATTTATGAAAGATGAATGATTGTCATGTTCCCCTATAATTGTTATTAGCTATGTAGGATGAGTTTTGGAATATGAAATGAGAAGAAGTAATGATTGCGATTGATTTTGTTGAATAGTTTCTAGTTTCTATAAGCAGATGTTGCTGCACCAGTGTAGATAAAATTTAGATATTGCTTTTGAATGCCTGGAAGTCTGTTGTTAATTTTTCTGTCAGTTGAATTAGCCACTGCGTCTTGTTCATCTCTCATTGACGATGATCAGAAGCATGGAAGATGATTTAAAGTACTTGATTTTGAAGTTATGCAAATTTGGTTAAAGTCTTGAGAATGGTAGTTGTATTGGGCAAGTTTGAATGCTATTCATGCAATTTAAAATACAAATAGGCGTGAATCAGTTACTAAATTCACAAAACTCGTACTAGGTAAATATACATTAACTTTGTATACTGTTAAGTAGGATTACAATTTTAAGACAAGGATAGACCATATCAAACAACATGCAGTTAAAAGCAAAGTCTTCCCAGTGCATTCATATCCAAGCATTCATTATAAAATGTAGTAAATGACAGTTGTTTCATTTGAACATTTGTCAAAATTGTAAATCGCTGTGAGGGATTAATGAAGGTTATAAAGTGATTATTGGAACATTAGACTTTGGAAATCCTTCTGCTCTGATCCGTAGAATGTTTTTGGCCGAAATGGGCAGATGTGAAAGACCTTAAACAGGGTAGAGGTAAAGGTGGTTTAACCATTTGACTTCCTATTTAAAGCTTTTATTCAAAGTTGGTTAATGCTTGCCGCATTTTGTTTTTAAAGTAAATTGGTGTGATTTATCACCCCAAACAAAGGATGCACTGAAATATTTTATGTTTTCAAAAAGAAGTGTGTGAATCTTGATAATAATGATTTCAAGGCTCTTCTTTCAAAAAGAAATTCTTGAAACTAGCTATGATCATTCCCTCTAAGGTCAATTGAAATAAAAGCTCATGGTCAACTTTGGGGAAAGTAAACATCTGCATATTTTCTGCATGTTTGTGGTTTTATTTGGACTTGTTAGTGTATAACAAAGAGATTAGGGATGTCCTGCTGCTATTCATTTTATTTGTCTGATATTAAATTTAAGGTATGCATTGTAGAATGAAAGGATAATGAACAGTTTTGAATGATTTAAATCAACATAAATGTTTATTGTTAAATAACGATGAAAATGAAGTTGATGAAATTTACATGGCTGGTGCAGGATTAGAAACTGACCTTTTTGCACTTGAGACTTTTTTGAAGAGTTATTTACCCTTGGTAAGAATAAGAGAAATCTAATTTTATAAAAAATATGTGTGCACAGGTAAATGATTAATTTTATTTCATATTTTCATATAGAGAAAGTTTATGTAACTTACCAAGAGATTTTTATGAAAATATTATTTCTTTTCAAAATATTCTATTAAAACATGTTCTTCAATGTAAAATTCTGAGTAGGTGAAATAAATCAAGCAGTATAATTAAAATTCTGAAAATTCCTATGGTGGATTATTTTTATTTGATGAACCCTTCAAAGTGATACCATGATTACAAAAATCCTTCCATCCATTTAGTAGATATGAAATTTAATCGTTATACATTCAATTTGAATACCTTAACTTGTTTGTTCTGTGAAGTACACAGTTCAAAATCACCGAGGGTTTGCATTTAACCCAAATTGCTGTATAGTTCGAATCCTATTAAGAAGTAGCATAAAAGAATGAAATCTACTGGTCAATAGCTGATTAAGGTAACATACATCACATGTCTTTAGTCTTTGCTCATTTAAATCTGCACACACATTTGAAGGTTTTTATCTTACACTTATGCATTTTTCAATCTATGGGGCAGAGATGGAAGTGAATGTATTGAAAATACGGTTATATATACAAACACTGTTTCACAGTCATTGTTATTGTTACTTTTGCCTTAACCATAAATCTTTTCCTGTAAAAGAGAAAAAAATAGATAAATGCAATAATTGAAATGTATGTACATTTTATTTGCACTTAAATCCTGAAATGTACAGCACAGCTATTGATAAATACACCCCACTTTGCAAAAACAAATACTATCAGCAAAATTTTTAAACCATAACTGCTTTCCTATTCTTTTGTTAGATTTTTGTTTGCCATATTTGTCTCAAAGATTTATTTGATCTTTTTTAATGGTGTTTGGTTTTTGGTATTCCTCTTTGTTAGTTGTCTATCAGGTAAATGTGATCTTGTATTAAGCCTACATTCTGTTTCTTATTTTAATTGCACTGGAGAATTTTAATAATTTAAAAAAAAAAGTTTTAGTGTTCACGGTTGGTACTTTAAATTTTTTAACAGTTTTTGATCATCAATGTATCCTCTCTTTGTAGATCTCAATCGAGCCTGGAACAACATTCACAAAGTCAAGACAGAGGTAAGCCGCCAGGCCAGCTACTTTTTCACCCCCACCCCTCCTCTATATAGAAAAATAAAATAAAATTTGCTGAGATACTGAGATGATGATTGGTCTTTAGAGGTCCCTGTTGTCAAGAATACTGGGAATTTACTGTCTTTAGGTAAATATGCTTAGAACAAAGATTCATCAGATCTTTGCTAACCAAGTGTTTACGATCCACTCCCCAGTTATGGGGAAGAAAAGGAGCTTGTAAACACTTGCTGACTGACAAAGGCAAAGATTTTGCTCTCATGATTTCTTTGTTGAATAATGGCAAAGATCATTTAACCATAGCTGTTTTTGGTGAGAGTAATTTCCAGATTTGCTACAATTTGACCATTTAACAATAGCTGTTTATGGATGGATTCATTTCCAGATTTGCTACAATTTGACCATTGCATAGCTGTTTTTTGGTTGGATTAATTTCCAGATTTGCTACAATTTGACCATTCAACCATAGCTGTTTTTGGTTGAAGTAATTTCCAGATTTGCTACAATTTGATATAGGAGATCGAATTGCAAAACATCTTTCAGTTGTGCCAATGTAAAGGATGTTTAGAATCTACTACTCATTCACATAATGGTCTACATTCCTTCAAGTTGATTTTAGCCAGTAGTATAAATGCATCTTAATGGGGGACCACTGATGGCAATACATTTGCCTCTGTACTGTTGTTTAGATGCTATATGTAATTGTGCTACTGAAAGTACAGTGGAGCCTCGGTTCCTAGCAAAATCATCTGGCTAGAAGCATCTGGATATCACTGAATCACATAAGTTATATCTTCATGCATACTTTGCGGACTTGTAATATAAAATAAACATTAACTTTATGCTTTATTAGATAAATCATGATAATGTTAACATTTACATGTATTTCATAGCACTGAAATTATCCCTGTAGATTTCCTTGTAGATATTTATACTTCGTTATTTGTATGTTTGATTAGGGCTATCCAAAATAAAAAATTAAGGTCTACAAACAAATATACAAAACTATACACTAGGGCTGAAACAATTCGCCGAAATATCAATACTGTTCAATATAAATGCTCGATTTAATGTTCGATTCATGGCCTCTATTTTCGGTTCGATATGTTTAATTCAAACGGGTTCAGTAAAATACATAAAACAAAGTTTGATAGTCACTTACTACATGAAACACAATCCCAGCAATTTCCAGTCAATACACAAATTCTTATAAATAGCGATGTTTCATTGCCATGTCTCTGAATTATTTTTTCAAAAATACTATCTCATTGTCAAGTTCAACATATCCTACATTTTATTTATAGCCGGATTATGATAAAAACAAAGTATGGTGTAGGTTTAAAACTGACCATTTAAACGATTACATTAAGCATGGGTGATGTGTCACCTATGTAAACACCTAATTAACACCTCCAAGCTAGTCCCAAGCCTTCATCTTTTTCCAAGTAAGGTCCAAGCAGAAATAATTAATTTTTAAACATATTTTTATTCATAAACTCAAAGGGATCAGGCAGCAGGCACAGCCTATGTAGCCCCCCCCCCCCCCCCCCCCCCCCCCCCCCAAAAATGATCATATGCCTGATTGATGGTGTGTATACACTTCCACCACTTCAAGAGAGCTAGAGTGAAAAACAATGAAATATGTTGTATGGGACTAAAATTTTCACTTTGAGAGATCAAGAACATAGATCAAAATTGAGAGATCGAGAGTAAATTTGCTTAGTTACATGAGGAAAAAAATGGGACTATGATGTCACTTCGTCATTCGAGAGATCGAGAAACTTCAAGAGATCGAAGTTCGAGTCAATGACAGTCACCTTTAATTCATGTTCTTTGGTTATTCAAACCAATATCAGGGAGACAAAACCGTGCAAGGTCATTGTTACAAATTCATACTGCTTTGATCTGGTCATGCACGCTTATTATTTTGATCCACCAAAAAATTTACAGAACTCGAAGCAAGGTCAAAATTACGACTGTTTGCATGCACAAATATGAATTATCATTTATGTCTTCTACCCAGAATTTAAAAAAATTCCAGACAACAAAGCTACAGTATTGCAATGAAAATCAATCATACACAGGTACACTGTATATGAAAGGTGAAGATAACAAACAGTGATCAATCTCGTAACTCCTATAAGGAATACAAAATAGAGAGTTGGGCAAACACGGACCCTTGGATATATCAGAGGTGGGATCAGGTGACTAGGGGGAGTAAGCATCCTCTGTCGACCGGTCACACCTGCCGTAAGCCCTATATCTTGATCAGGTAAATGGAGCAATCCATAGTCAATATCAGTGTGCCAAGAATGGCCTAACAATTTATATGAAATACATGAGACAGCATTTGACCCTATGATAGATTGTATTGGCAGACTAGATTATTATAACAACCATAGAATTTGCAAAATGCTGACTTTAAACGAGACTGTTGGAACCCCTGCACCATCAACTTGTTTGTCAGTAGCCTGCTTCGATTTAAAAACTGGCCATACGCAGTACAAGCTCTTGCGTATCGAATCATCTGAGAGATATAAACACAATATGCAGGTGATAATGGAATATTGCTACATAAATATGGAAAGTTGACAATGAAGAAGTTGAGTTCTTAGTTTGCCGTTAATATTTATTTTCAATAAAATATCTAAATACGAAGCATATGTGACATTTTATACATGAAAATAACTGATCTGATCATTGTTAAAACTTGCTAAATATGTTTTACTTGAATCAACAGTCTTAAATAAGAAACCACATTTTTGCAGCTAGTCTAGAATAATTCTCATTTATAAACACTGAGTCTCTTTTAATTGGAGCAAGCTGATATTAACTCACAATGAGGTACATCTGATATGTGTAGCAATTCAAAAAACTGTGTCCACACAGTATGATGTCAAATCTATTAATGGCCTGTAGATCTAAATGATTAAAAAATATACTGCAAATTTGTACGTGCTGCATTGCAAAAATTGGCAATACAATGTCTCTATCAGCATGTGCTGTTCAAATGACATGTCACATGCATAGAGGAGGCAACCACCTATTAAAATTGGGGAAGTGGTGACAGGACACTGATATATTGTTTTAATCAGAAACATTGCTTATGTTTTCTTTACAATTGATACCTTGTTAAAATTGTCTGACACTGACCGTCCAAAAAAATTGCTGTCCGAATTAATGATACAATTTTCAATGCATGTGAATGTTTTGCAGTAATGCCAGATCTTGAACATGAATTTCCAGATTAACAATGCAAAAAAATGTATAAAACTTCCGTGTTCCACAAAAAATTGTCTGAAAGGTAAAGTATCTGGATTAATGGCATCCCGATCACCAGGGCCCCACTGTAGTACATGTATTTAAATCAGCAACGGGCCAAATTCTTCAAACTAAGACACAAGTCTCCAAATAAGATGTTTTCCAAAGCAGAGGTCATAAGTGACTGCATTTATATGGTTCAAACGCTGCACAAGACCTGAAAATAGTAATGGTGTTACAGGTTGGGAACTGTTTTGATATGGTGAATATCCATTAAGCAGAGAAGGGTCTTGTCATTAAAACTTTACTCTTCAGTGCATTTGATAAAAAAGATTTGAATGGATAGTTTTCATTATATATCAGATATGCATACATTAACTGTTGTTTTTTGACACAAACAGTGACATCACCTCAGTTAGACGTTAAGTGGTAAGTTGACTAGAGCAAATACATGCATCAAATGGCAACTTCGCCAGGCACATTTTAATGTTTCATCGTCATTTGATGACAATCAGCCCGTATTTACACAGGTAATGAATTGAAAAAGGGAAATTGGCATTAAAACAAGAATATAGACCTGCAAGATCAATATTTGATTCGACTACTGCTTTTTTATCAATGTTCTTGGCAAACACTGGTTTGATCACAATTTTTCGACTAAGTTACCTAGAGTTAGATATTGGTTCTTGGGGTGCTTGAGCATTCCATTTGCAGATTTCGCATACTAGTAGCAGATTAGAATTCTTTGATTTTACAAACAGAAAGGGAATATGTCACCTATAACTTTGGTCTCTAAACTAATTCAATCAGATTTATTTATTTTGTCATGTTTTAAAGGGAGATGTAGCTGATTTCAGACATGAATGAATTGGGAAATTAACCAATCTAGATAAAAACAGAGCAAGTTCTGTGGGATATGCGAAAGAAAAGATTCCTAAGTTTACCTTTAGCTGGTAATATTGTGATTCATTGTGTATATGTATATCAGTACCACATTTGGAGAGCTGCCTGCAACCGTAGAATGTTTAGGTTCTTTCAGTCACCAATAAATGCAAAGCATCGTCATGGTGCACAGATCCTTCTGAAGTCAAGTTCATTCTCATAATCTTTATCTGTTATAAAAGATACAGAATTTATGCATATGGTAGACTATTCTGATTTTGCATGTTGATAGTGTCTGCTAGTGATTGTGGTCTTGCAGTTATGCCATAAAGCTTGATCATCAGAAGTTGTAAACGGTGTCAATCCTTGGGACAACATGACTTTTAAATATGTACTCTTGCTGAGCAGAACTTTATAAATGGCTGGTATATTTGCTTTTAACTTTAGGAAATTAAAATAAATCACACACAGTAATGTACTCCCTACCAGCTTTATTTTAATAACACGCATTATTTATGTCATAAGGTTCTTTATTTGTTGACATTTTTCAAACACTATGGTAAAACCCCCATGGACGATGTGTAAAATCTAATAGAAGTAGTGCAGGATAGTGGAACAAATTCACCTAAAGTCTTGAAGATCAGTGTTAAGATAATGGGGGAAATTATTACATAAAAGTAAAGCTTTATTGAAGATTTATTGTACATCATATGATCACAATGTCAGGCTTGTTCTTTTAACACATAGCAACTGTTTCTTAATTGTTTTTTTACCTGTCAGAAAGTTACACCATCATTGCATTTGTTGAGCACACCTTGCATTCAATTTAAAGGCTGTCTGCTGCACAGCTTATATTCAGTGTAAAGTACAATTGATAGTTTGTTTTTTCAACTGTGTCTTGGTAAATAGCTACAAATTAAGACTTTAAAGATTTTCTTTTATGCACTAAGTTACAGTTTCATTTTGTTAATAGTTGTAGACCCTGGTTTTTTGATGTGTGTTTAAAAAAAAAAAAGATTGTAATGACTTAAAATAATATCCATCAACTCATCAATTTAAAACAGATTAATAAGAATTATCAAGGACGGTTTTATTGTCAGACACATAATGTGCTAAAGAAACTTGAACAGAATTCCTCTGATTATAACATCTTGGACACCAGCGGTTTGGAGTTTTGTGCAAGCTATTGTGCTCATTTATAAACACAATTAGAAGAACAAAGCTCTTATCATTAAAAAAATTTAAACTTAATTCTTTGTGTAAATTGTCTAACTCTCTATTTATTGAGAATTAATATGCATAATTTGTGTACTGGTGTAAGCATTTTGAAATATGATATATTTATCATATACTTTTAATGGTTTCTGCTTGCTTTAAGCCTAATAATCTGTTTTCGGGTTAATTGGATTTACGCAGCAGTTTAATGTATTCTTCTTGCAATGGTTGAATGGTTACTTTTCGTCTTCCATTACTGACACATTTAGTTGAACAGAAATTTTACGTCTTCCATATTGCTAATGTGCATGCCTCAGCAGAAATTGTTTTACATTTGACTTTCATGAGTGATACACATGGTTGAATAGTTTAAATATTCAGATCTTCCATTACTGACATAAATGGTTGAAATGTTCACGTCTTTCATCACTGTTGATACATCACTGATTGAATAAAAATGTTTACATCTTCTAATGCCAACACGAATGATAGAACAAAACATTTCTAGAACTTCTATTGGTTTGACTTGAAATTTTGTCTCGATCATCCGTGACAGACACACATGGCAGAACACATTTTTATCCCCTCGCAATTCAGTGTTTGCTAGTGTGGTTTTTTTTGTGTGTGTGTGTAACACTGAGCTTGTAGCCAGTTGTAGACACTCTATAGGGCACTTTTGTTGTTGAATTGATTTGATACTTCATTGGTAGCTTTGTTATTAAGATACTAAGAACCCTATTGATTTGGAGTTAAAGGGTCAAAGGTCAAGATCACTATGGGACTTCATAGAAAAAAGCTCGATGCTCTACAGGCCACAGTTTTTGCTCCATGTATGTAGCTTTGTCATTAAGAGAGGAGGAACCCTATTGGTTTTGGGATCCAAAGGTCAAGGCCACCATAGGACTTCATAGAATAAGCTTGTAGACACTGATTGTGAGGAGAGCTCTTGGTTTTTGTACATCTTTCGTTATCAATACATGTGGTTGAACAATTGTTCTCATGACTATATATTATTGGAGACATTTTTCATTTGTTCATAATACACTCCATGTGTATTAATTTTATAGATCACATTGACAGTTTAAGGATTCATATGAAATATAGATATTAAATTTGGAAAGACAATTAATGGAACTATAGGGTTATAAATATTTATCCCTTTTATTATTTCTGCATGAAGAAAAATTCATACAGTTTAAACAGCAACAATGAATCAATGACAGTTTAATTCAACAGCTAATGACTTTTTAGGATTGATATATGGAACTGTCATACAAGGATAGTCACCATTGTTAATTCAGTGAGTTTGATATAGTTTTTACCAAAATGCCTCCAAACTGCATTGAGTCTGCCATGTTTGTTTATTAATGGGATAAAAGGCTTGGTTGTATTATAGGGGTATAACACAATAGAAACCTTGCTGAAATTACCCCACTCCTCCATTGTTTTGATACCCCCCCCCCCCCCCCCCCCCCCCCCATATAATACACACCATGTAGACATTTATTTATTCCTTATATATATTTAAAAGAAAAAGAAGTTCCTTTAGTATTCCCTCGCAATTTGTTTCGAGAGGGGCTATAGTAACGAGACCATTCAACGTGAGTGTATGGGTGTAATGATATGCTAGAGGCTAAATCTTGTTTGATTGATTGATTTTATATTTCTCATGTAGCTTTGTTATCAAGAGAAGAATTTAATAACCATATTGATTTTGGGGTCAAAAAGATGAAAGGTTTAGGTCACAAGGAGACTCGATAGGAAAAGTTTGTAGACACTTTAGAGGCCGCAAGTTTTGCTTCATTTTCAAGAGAGAAAGAATCCTATTGGTTGTGGGTTAAAAGGTCAAGATCACTAGGGGACTTGATAGGGAAAAAAAGCTTGTAGACACTAGAGGCCATGTATTTTATTAATAAATTTGTATTTAGCTAATACTTATATTTACAGATTCCTTATATGAGGGGATGCACCACCTTGTTTATTTTGTTGGAAGCTAGGTATCTTTATCGAGACATATGTACATTGAAACAGTGGAGAAATATAAAATGTTGAAACTTCCTAATGGAAAAATAAGGAAGATTAACTAAAAGGACATTTACTGGCCCATAATGTGAGTCTGATATTAATTTCTGGGCACAAATGTGTTTTGCTTGAATTGAATGAGCAACTCAAAAGTTCCTTTACAATGATGATAATTGATCTCAGATATATTTGGTAAATATTAAAAGGTTAAATATAAATTAAATATGGAGAAACCAGGACTTCTTTTGACGATACACACACTGGTTTTCAATAGGTCTAGCACCCAGGGTTTTGTTGTACACCCAACGCAGACAAATGAAGTATTATAAAATTTTGTCAGCTGCCATTAAAATCTCATATGCTCCAAATTGAAATGGAGACAAAATTAATAAAATAGACAAAAACACCAAAATACATCACCCCATGCAATGAATTACTTGCCATGCATTTGCTGTTTGGAATTTTAATCAGAACAGTAAGGGATAAATGTTTATAGCATGTGTGGTAGATATATTTTTATTGTTAAAGTGGTTTTAAACATCGAAAAAACATCAATTGGTTGACACTGGTATTTGTCAAGAATACGGCTTATTCCGTAAGATATAGGATATGAAGACATTAGAATTAAGTGAGGTTCAGTAGTCTTTAGATATGAAAAGAGAAAGCTGAAGCAGAAAGATTTTGCGCCTCCTACTTCCTCCGCCCCTAAAAATTTAGCAATGGAATGTTAGTGCCATTTAACAATGAAGACAAATAAAAGCAATATTGTTAATCTTTGTGTTAAAAATTGACCACTATATTATGTTTGAAATAGAGCAAGTTAAACAAAGGTGTTTAAAGTTAAAGCTGACACACTTTTGTCCTTCTGACATAATCTTGTACGTTAAAAGTCGGTTAGAGATCATGTTTTCCCAGGCACTGGTCACAAGATTTTCTTTTATTCTTACAATTAAACTTCACAGATTTTTTTGGTAGTGTGTATGATAGCATGGAAAAACTAAACATTTTGAATAGCACCAATTTATCATTATAGGATTATGGAGTTCAGTGTAGGTCGATATGTGGTTTTATGGACCCATTGTCAAGTAATATCTACAGAAGACAGATAGTATTGACTGCACTTGTGAGGTTGATATTACCTTTGTGTCTAAGGCTGATATTACTGGATGTAGATATTGCCTTATATTTGCATTTCATGATCATCTTCTAAATTAGTAAAAGTTCTGGAAGCAGTCTTAGGACATCACTCAGCCTTTTCCATGAATTTGAGAAAAAACTTTGCATTTAGGCCCCAGAATAGAACAATTTTTATGGTGAAAATGTAAATCGCCTCCTGTGTAGTACGAACTACGCGGGACAAATGCAACAGAAACAACAATCTGTATGCTGTCATTTTTGTTTTTCGCTTTAGTATTAAAGATCTTAAAGTGGAAGCTTTACATACAATTTTAGTGGAAGAAAACATTTATTCAAGAAATAGCTGCTTCAATTTTACACGTGGTAACATATGTAAACAAAAGATGGCAACCTTAAAAAACTGATCAACCAAATGAGGTAGATTACCAAATAAACAAAAATATGAGAAGTATGATGAAATTTTAAAATGTATCCTTGTTCAGATAGTCATATCCAGTTCCATTAGTTTACCGAGTGTGCCACACAAATTCAAATTGTGGGCAACACCATTTTTCTTGTTATGTGACCCAAAGTAACGGGTATAAGGTGGTGATGTATTACATCAAGGTTCTTTTTTCCGACTTGACGGAAAAAGCAAAGCAATGTTTCGATTGTCATCGGACTTTGACTGCTTATAAGGTGGTGATGTATTACATCGAGGTTCTTTTTTCCGACTTGACGGAAAAAGCAAAGCAATGTTTCGATTGTCATAGAACTTTGACTGCTTATGACATCACAATGCCAACCAAAAGGTAACCAATCACATTTAGATAAAGCAATTAACCGTTGGCTATTCAGTGACTGTTACATGAATTTGGCTGACATGTACAGAATTTTCCTGATATTTAAATTTACAAGGACACTCTCAAAACATTACGTTGAAGCAGAATGTGGAAATAAGTGCTGAATTATTATTTTTTGAAGATTATGTTGTATCTACATGGTATACATGAGAAAAATGAATAATACACAATACCACTGATTTAAATTTCCCAAAAATATCATTCCGTGCTTAGACCATGCCTTGAAATCTTACAGTTTTTATAATACCTTGTGTATTGTGACAGAATTGTATGGCTTTGTAATGTGACGTAGTATATGCATGTTACATATTCATCTTTCTGTGACATATCAGATAGTGCATGTCAATTTCAGATACATCACATGATGGGCCTTAAAACATTGAAAATTGCTGACACAATTGATGTGTAAGGCTATTATGGATATGAGGAAGTTTTACAAGTAACACATGCACAGATATTTTTTAATATTACTAGAATTCAACAAGAACATTTCAGTAAGAGCAATTATTAACATCAGTTTTTACTTCTATTTTCTACAATTCTCATCGTTGTCTTGCAGTTTCATTTTCAAATCGGAATCAGACCTTGGGTTTTATGAATGCACATGTCTACCATATACATGTACATGGAATTCTGATTTTGCCTTCACATGGTCACAGCAAGGTTGTTTGTTTTTTTTTTACCAACGTGTCAAGTTTCATCATCGAGCATGTAAATGCTGATTATAATAAACAAAATTCAGTGCTATAGAAAAGAAAAAAATAGAGATCATAAGATCAAAACGGGTACAATTTTTTTGCATGGGTTATGGCAGTTTGTAATTATCTGACAACTTTACATAACTTGTACCTGGTCTTGGCAAACCAAGATCCAAAGTCTCAAATATTCACATTAAGTTGCCAGGCACCTGCAATTTCTGTATGTGACTAAATAGATAGCTTTTCTTACCTCTTCGATATAAGTACTAACTTTAGTAATTTATAAGCATTCAATCAAAACATATTGGAATTTTGAAGAGATAAAAATTTATTCTTGACTTAAATGATGATTAAGGCGATAGTGAAGTGTTAAGGTTAGGATTTTGTGCAGTGTTTAAACAAAAATCGAATAATTGCAGGTGTTGCAAAGCTATGAAATGGGCATTGTATTCATTTTTTAAGGTAAACAGTATTAAGTTATCATGGCAGATAGAAAAATTCTCAGTATTCAGGACACTTGAGAGCTCCCCTAGGAAAATGAAACAGCAAACTCCAATTGAAAATGATTTTAGTGGTGCATTTCTCATGAATTATTGATGAATGTATCAATGCAGTTTAATATTATGTAATAAATGTTTCTCTTCCTTATAAGTGTATTTATTTGATAATTGTTAAGACTATCCTTTTTTTCCATAGTTACGGAAGATTGAACACAGACTAGGCGAGAGTGAGCACCGGGCTGTTCTGAATGAAATTTACGAGACCAGCATCAACGACTATTCTCCATTGACTGATTTGAACGTAACCTACGATGCAACAGAGGCGGGAAGAGCTGTATGTTACCCATTAGATTTTTTTTCTCCATCAGTATCAAAAAATATTTTTATTTGGAAATATCTTATTTTATGCCATACTTATAAAACAGTCGATTTCCATTATTCTATTGAGCTCCACCTTACATAAGTGATTTCTTTTACCTCAAGGCGGTAATTTAGCATATATAAGCTTTTAAAGAATAATAAACAATTATTTCATGCCTACTAGAGAAACGTCAAAACTATTGCCCCTCGGCAATGGCGAAAGCCAGGGAAACTGATGTCAGAGTTCCTCTTCGCCATTTTGACTGTTTCCCTAATATGCATGAAATAATTGTTCTATAACTGAATCTGCTAATCGGGCAATAGTTTCTCACGTGACCTGGAAACAGTTTGTCACATGACCGGGAAACAGTTTGTCATGTGATCGGGTAATAGTAGGTCACGTGATGAACTGTTTCACCCCTGCTCATTTTGTGTACCTTTCTCTGCTGATTAAAGTTGGAAAACAAAATTGTAATATCAATTTATATAGTGGATTAATAGGTAATAAAATTTTATATCATAATTGTTGGTAGAATAGGAACAAATTATTTTGCTCACCTAAAGTAAGTACCTGAACATGTATGACGACTTTGACACCTGTGAAGGGGAGTAAGACATACTCTGAAGGAAGGGGACACATGTATGTCTGAATTGAATGGCGCAGAGTTTGAGAGGATAGAAACACGATTATACTTATGTTTTTCTGTGTATGAAAATGCTTTTTTAACAACAAAATATTGCACATCAAGTTGGATGTTATATTTTATATGAAATGCAATGTTGAGAGAAAATACTCCATTTTGTGGATGCTCTGTTCAAAATGTTACCCTTTGCAGGGGTTTGATTGTGTCAGGGTACTGGGAAATTTGTAAAGGTAGAATTAGGACTGGATCTAGTGAAGAATGGGAACATAAAATAGATTTTGACAAGTTATGTGAAAGAATGTAAAAGGTTGAGCCACTTGTTTTGCCATTGCAGTAGGTTCAGTAAAAATGTCGAAGTCTTCAGGATTGAAGGTGATACATAGATTTAGAGGAGTCCATTTCAGGGTGCCAGGTTATGGAGGAATTCTTCTGAACTTTGGGATTCTTTAGCTTAATTTATGTGTATACTTGCTATATGTTTTTTAGTGTATTTAAACCTACTGGGTGATAAATTTGAAAAAATCAATAGAAAGAATTTTTGTCCAAGGAAAAAAATGTTTGTCCAAATGATTGAGATCAAGGATAAGACATAATACCTGATGATTGGCCAGCAGGGCAATGCGGCAGAGGGCTTGAATGAAATTTGTTTTCCGTGGGATCTAATTATTGACTTGCTTGAAAAGTTTTGAATACTCTTAAAGTCAATCTTCAAATAATTGAAGGTAAAAAGACAAAGATTATGTGTTCAGTGGTATTTTATTTAAAGATTGTAAATGCTATCTATCTCTGAAGAAAATTTTATGAAAAAACTTTCCGCATTCCTAATCATTTACTTTTACGATTATTGATACACAGTATTTAGATCAATATTTTCGTGACAGATAGAGGGATTTCAACTTCCACAGTTCCATCCATACTGCTTTTCCTCCAGCTGTTTGGTTTAATTGACTTGTGTACTCTTTAGCACAAAAAGAACTGTGTGTCTCAATATTACGAGATACATGCAAGACATTTCTTCTTTCAAGTCCACAGAACTGTTTCATTAATTAAATCACTTTTTGATGTCAGAAAGTATAAAATAATCAAGGAATGGAAAACTAGGCCTGTGGTTGTATAGACAGACCGCTTAGTGTTTTGTAGCTGTTGGATCTAGTAATCTTATTTTTTTTTTATAGTTTGCAGACTTTTTGTGATTTGAATGGTTCTGAATGTAATCAAAATTAATTTGATGTCATTTCAATTTAGATTTTTTGTTGCTATACTCTACTCTGACTTTGAATAAAGTCTGTTAGATTGTACACAGTGCAATCAAACTCCAGTCTGATTTAATATTTCTTGAAAACAAACAATTGGCAATAGTCAAAATTTCAATTCTTTTCTTTTTTCCCCCTTTTCTTATTTCTATTTGTGTTCGGTAAAATTATTTTTAATGAAACAATGTTGCCTGCTGTGCACTGCTCTGTAGTGGTTTATGAAGGGTTGCTCTAGGCTTCTCCTGTTGTAGGGGATCTCTGTCTTTCCCATTCTCATGCTATTGATAATTTGAAGATAACAGTATGGCAGATTAGATCAGTAAGGATGTTGTAAGCTGATCCAAGCTGCAGCCGCAAATGTCACCCGATGGTGGATGATCTGTTTTTACGCTGGAATAGGAGGTGCTGATACCTTTTATCAGCAGTGTCTGCTTGGACAGATCAATAAGTCCCAAGTGGAATCTATCAGTTCTGCTTTCCTTTCTCCTTTCCATTCTCATTGAATGCCAAACAATGTATCATTCTGGGCTTCATGTCACAGCTTCATCCAGGAATGTTGTCTCTCACACAATGTGACTGATAGTGCCACCATGCATTGAAAAGTGTGCATCACATGCAGAGTGCAGCCAATACTTTTTACTCTGATCAAATTAGAGTGTATGTCCATTTCCTTAGTTTGCTGAATTCACTAGGTCTTACTTTCATTGAACAATGCAGTTCTAGACTTTGGACATTAAATTACATTGATTACACGTAATGGATACCTCTAAGCCAAAGTTAACCAAAGCAATGACCCACTCCCAAGTACCGGGCAAATTTGGACTAGGTTCACTTCATGCTTTAAATGACCTTGTTAATTTTCATTTCTAACAAATACCTGCTAGTGAAAATTTCATACTCTTATTGACAATAAAGCTTTTATTTCTTTCGGGCATGCACATTTGTAAAGTTAGTTTTATGCCCAAAAACTACCACATTTTGATATAACTTACAAAGAATGTGAATACGAGCACATCCATCGATCAAAAAATAAATTATGTATATTAGTATCAATAACAATTCTATCAATAAGCAAGTTTAAAAATTGCCTCACTATTTTGAACAATATTGTAATTTGTCTGTTTTGAATGCAATTTGACAAAATGGATATATTGATGTACGTTAGGATGTTGTAATGTACAAACTACTGTGAAAATCGTGTCATAATTTTACATCATGATGCCTTCTAAATATTTTATATGATAAAAATGTTGAATTTCACAGGGCCAAATAAAGCTCATTAGTATTTATTTTGAGTTTTTTTCCTATAGATTATATTGGAAAATATACTTGCTTTTTGGTCATTGCGAAGAAGCAGACCTCGCTAGCTTGGTCCGCTATACCATGCAATGACCTCCTGTGGAAATATTTCAAAGTCGACAAACAATGTGCATTTAGTAAAAACAAGTTATGAAATGAATGTGTATAACAAAACAGTTATAGACTGTGTCCTTGGACAACAGCTGTTTTGTTTGACTAGACAACGGATCTGTTATGCCAGAAGCTGTAGGCTGAAGGCAACAGATCCATTCGAGGGTCAAACAAACAGGAATATTAACTGGAATTCAGAAACAACTAAAGTATGTTGTTATTTTTTTTTGGGGGGGGATCCTGAAACTATATTCCTGGTTATTTACATTTTTTCCACTCTAGATCACCCCTACAGCAGGATGTAAGATATCAAGTTCATTGACATTGAATTATTTGCATGTCTTCGAAGAATTTGTCTTTTCAATGTTGATTTCATCATCATTGATTTACACCTTTTTTCCCAGGTTTTTTCCCCCTTCTGTCAGAGCTATATGTCTATTTTTTATGTTCATCTCTTTTCAGGCATTTGTTGACAGACATGGCTGGGCTTCAAATGTTAGGAATAAATCATACCCTAACAGCAGGAAAATTTCTAGAATAGGTAAGAAATCAAAAATGTTGCTTCCATGATAAATTTGTTTCACTTTTAAAGAATCTTTGTTCATGATTTTAGGCTAAAATGGTCCCTTTCTTTATATATGGTGTTATCTATTTTGAATAGTATATTAATTTTGCAAGTAAGAGAGGGTAATTTTGGAAATTATCAACCCAAGAAAATCATTGTCAACCGAAGCAAAGCAGAGGTGAACAATGTTTTTTCGAAGGGTGTCAATTTCCAATGTTACCCTCACTTGCATGCAATAGTTATGATAGTGAGCACAGCAGGCTCTAAGGATTAGAACAGAAAAAATTGTAGTCCACACATACATCCAATAAATTTTCAGCATCAGAAAAAAGCTACCGTAATTCTAACAATTGTCTGTTTTGATTTTGCAAAGGCACGTCTCATTGACCTGAAATTATGAATTCATATAGGTTATCTCGATTTTATCCTTGTCATGTGGTTCCATGCACAATGCAGTGTACCACATTAGGTCTAATGCAAAACAAATTGTAATATCGATCATGGCTGGGGCATAACGATATATTTTGAAATCGTGAATCATTGTTTATCACACAACAGTTTTTTTCCCAGGTTCATAACACAGGTTCGGAAAAACGATATGAACTCGTAGCACAGGTTCATAACTATGCAAATTAGGTAGGTCAATCATTCATGCACCACATAAACAAAACAACATGTCATCCTTTGAAATTGTTAACATTGACGGTAGAAGACTTTGTTTTGTCACCAAGGTTGTTCCAGGAGGATTTTGTGTCTTTTTTGAAGTGAAAATGATTTTAAGTTTGAATTCTTCAAACGATGACGTCACAATTGAATTGAAATCTAAAAACTTCTTTGACATTCAGGCTGTGAAATAGACAGTTAATTAAAATGTGCGTTTATAAATGATGGTTGTGTGATAAATAGAATCTTACACTTGTGCTTATGACGTATGAAATTTGTTACCGGATTTGAATATTTCCCTAGCCAAGGCTCGGGAAATATTAATTCTGGTAACTCATTTCATATGCCATAAGCACTCGTTCAAGATCCTCTATTTATGTTTTGACATCAAAAAATATATCTTGCAATGGTTGATCAGAATGAAGAGAATGCTTTGTGCACATACAAAAAATAAAATTCAAATCTCTGGTATTTCCGCATCAAAAAATAGTCATTGCTCATGTTGAGTATTCAACCCCCCCCCCCCCACCCCCCCCCCCCCCCCCCACCCCACCCCCCACCCCCCTTGCCTTATGGTTAGTTTAGCATGGCATGCATGCACAGGGTATAAATCAACCACATGCCACTTAACTTACTATGACAGAGAATTTGTACTTATGTTTATATGAAAAGATGTAACTGTAAACTTTACAACATCAAATGATCATTATCAGTTTGATTTTAATCACATAGGGTTTTGAATGAATCTGAATGTATCATTACTGACTTAACAAGGGGGGGTGGGGGTGTGTGAGAGGATCTAACAGGTAGCAAACTTGAAACATCATTAAATTATTCAGTATTTTAAAGGTTATGATTTGATGTTCCAATCCCCTAACTCGACTTCTTGTAGGAAATAGTTATTATATTTGCCGATTTGTATGCATTTCCAGCTCTCTCTCCCGTGGGAAAGAATTCTAGGTCCTCTTATGTATGTATACCTGTGCTTGCCCGAACTGTAGCACCATCAACATATCATTACTGAATGCTATAATCTAATACAGTTGGCAAACTTTGAAGTGTCATTTGTTTTTTATGGTGAACTGTACACATCTAAATTCTGCACAGTTTAAATTCTTTTTACATTATACTTTCATGTAAATTAGTTGACTGATGAGTTGAGACACATTTGATAAAAAATGCTATCACCCTCTGAGGGATAAAATCCCACTCTCCAGCATGATAGAACCCAAGAACAATCAACATTACTTGACAATGGGTATTACCAATATATGTTGACTGCACAGAATTCATGTATGTGCGGTTCACCATCGTAACTATTGCTTGGAGGGTAACATTGGAAATTGTCATCCCTTGAAAAACCATTGTCAACCTCAGCTTTGCCTCATGTCAACAATGGTTTTCTCAGTTTGGCAATTTCGAATGTTACTCTCTCACATACCTGTATTATTTTGATAGTAATACCACCCGTTGTCTAGTAATATTAGCGGTTGTTACCTCTATCACACTAAAGGCCAGTGGGAGGAGAATTTTTCATAAAATTTTTCTCAACCAATCGGAGTCAACTAATTCACATGGAAGTATATTTGTTTGTAGTGCTTTAAGAGAACACCCAATTATCTTGGGATGCTGATCAAACGAACACACTACAAATGATAAGAGGTTACATGGCTTTGTGCGAATCTTGACCAGGTGGAACTAGCCTGTGTTTTGCATCAGAAGTGAAAGTCTTTTGAATGAGACGATAAATACCTGCAAGGTCCCTTGCCATATAATGTGTTAGGACAATAAATAACCCATAATGAGTTGGCCCGAGTCCACAACCATGGTTTAAATTTGGCACTGTATTTAAAAATTGGTGTTGTCTGGATGTGAGTGAAATGGTCTACCAGGACAAACTCGTGTTTGAAATGTCAAATTCAAAAATTTTGTCTTTTAATTTGTGGCTATTTTGCCACATGAAATGTCTGACGTGAAGTATTATAATGAAGACATATACTGTGTATATCACTTTGTTTGAGCAAGTGTCCAAGTGTTAGATGATCTTGGTGTGAGGACTAGTGAATTTAATGGTATCAGTAAAGGATGCAAAATTATTTATTGTGAAATGCATTTACAAACTGTACCAGAAAAAACATTATTTGTTGTGTAACTTTAAATGCATTGGATCTTAGGGAACTTTATTCCATAAGATGATTTGCTGGTTTGATAACTGGCGTAATTAGAGTTTGTAGGAAGAGTTACCAATTTGTTTTTCATGACTCGATGCTCAGACTTCCTATTCTGTTTTAATTTTTTGTGATTCTGATTTATTATCAACTGCCATTTACCTAGATATGGGGAGAAATTAAACAGCTTTGCAAGTAATAGACCAAGGACATGCAATGTTCCTGGCTGCGACAATCGGAAATAGATGATCCTATATCCTGACGGATAGATAGATTGACTTAATACAGAGAAATTGCTTTTCATGGAGATTAACTGCATATGTTATGTAATCTTGGAAATAGTAAAAGGTTGTCATCCATTATTTTAAGTAGCTGGTAATGGTAAATTTGGCCAAATTAATGCAACATTGAGCCAGAATAGTCAAAAATTGATGGAATAATGTCAGACAAGAGGGGAGTTAGGTGTAGCCTGCTATGGTATAATAAATTTATAAAATATTTGTATTTTGCAGTTTAATACATGTATTGCATAGATCAATTGATTATGATCTTTAGGGATTAAAATTTTTGCAAAGGAGGGAACATAGCCCATCCAATGGAAAGATATTACATGTATATGTATTTGTTGACCTTGAGACTAGATATGACAAAATTTACATTGAAACTTAATAATGTATGGTGCATATTTAAGTTGGTTCAGATATAATCCTAATTTTAAGCCTCACATTACAATATAGTTTTTAGTTCGCTGGGACGAATGCCAGAGAGCTATTGTCATGATCTTGTTGTCAGCATCACTTAACCTTGAAACCAAGGAGGGATAGGGCTTTGATATTTCACATATAGATTCCTCATGACCAGGCCTTTCATTTGGTATCAAGACTTGTGACCTTTTAAGTGATCTTTACGTCAAACTTGCACATACTTTTCAGAAACTTTAACCTTTTGGACCAGGGGGGGATAGTGTAAATAGAGTCACACTTCCTAGTGAGCTATGTTGTCTTGTGACAACTCTTGTTATAACCCTTTTCTCCAGAACTAAAAGGCTATAAGTACAATCTGTAACCTCTTCACATGCAGTGTAGTGGTTGTTCTGTTCAAATATAGTCAATTGGGATCAGGGTGGGTCACAGACAGACAATAGGGGTAAACTCCAGCATCACTATCAATTGTCAAAATGATTTGCAAACTTAGTTGGCAAATTACGATTCTTGGTTAAGCATGGAGGCCCAATAGGGGATTGCAATTAGGTATACTAGATTCAAGCCATGCTGGTGCGATCATTTTAAAATTATGTATTTATTAGAATTGCCTCACATGTAACATTAGATGCTTGTGGACGGAATGAGATAAATATGAAAGTGAAATTAATACATTCAAATCTTCAATGATGTAATTTTTTTTCGTGAAACAGATTAATTTTTTACTTTGAAATTGGGATAACGTTTGCGTTTCAATTTAACCTTTGTCTGTGATATCCTGGAGTGTGTTATGGTGTTGTAGAAAGTGGAGAAAATCACAAAAAATATCCTGCTTTGTATTGCATTTAAGGGTATTTTCAGCATAACATTAAATGTCGATACCTATTGCTCTTGTCATACATTGGGGGATTTATACTGAAAATTTACTTGTGTGCGAAGTTTGTTAAAAAAGATAATCCAAGTTCACATTGTTTTCAAGGAAACAGAATAATTGAGGATTGAGTAATACCATAATATACAGATTGACAACCAAACACAGAAACATGATATATATATATACTTCATAGCATCAGTGAATTGTTTAAAAAACAACACCTGCTTTCTGTTTTTAGTACATGTATTATAGATTTCTTAGTAAAAAAAAATATAAACCAAGTTATTCAGGTTAGCTTATGTGATCTTTGGCTTGTTATTTGTTAATATGCATTTAAATTCAAGGTAATTTTCTAGACTTTTAAATAGCTGTCTTCAAAAGCCATTGATATTTTCTTCTTTCAGAAGACAAGTACCAAGAGATGGATGGGGCTGGTGCCAGGAGTAGAATGGATAAAAATGATGGCAAAGGGACCACCCATGGAAAGTCGGGAAAGTCTAACACAGACACTTTATCCAATGGAGGACGTGATAGGAAATTTAAAGCAAGCAAAAGTGAACAGACTAGAGATTCCAGTCCAAAGTGTTTAGAAAATGCAGATGGAATTTATGGGGACTTGATCGGTGCCACAGGGGTGACCAATGATTTGAATTCTTTGGATCACGACCCTTCAGTAATAAACCAGGATACACTGACAGATTCCAGGGCTATTAGAGAGACAAATATTAGGTTTTTAAATGATAATTTAACAGCATATGATGATGTCAGGTGGGGTAGGCCAGGGAATCCAAATCATTTAACGCATGTTAGTGTGACCGTACCAAGGGCCCGTGACTCTTACCACCATGAGCCATATCCAGTCAGAGCTACGCATTTAAACCAGGAAGAAAGGGAGAGAAAGTGGGAAGTTGGTTCCACAGATTCAACAGCATCGGACACAAGCTCTCAGATGGGCAGGAAGCTGAAAAAGACACTGAAAGACTTAGATTTTGGTGAGTTAGTAGATGTGTTTTGCCTTTCTAACATCATTGTTTTTATAGTTAATGGGAACATTCTTCCTAATGGCTTTAGTTGATTTTTCAATTAACTGAAAGCAAATAAAATTAAAATGTATTCGATGTGTATGTGTGCCATTCTATTTCTTGAATAGACTTTGTGAATAGTTGTACAAATCCATATTAGAATTGCATTTTGATGAGCATGAAATGGTATTGTGATGGTGGTCTCTTTCGATTATGTGTAGACATTGTTTCTAGATTACCTGCTAAGTAGGAATTAATGTTATACACTTGGAAATGCATTGTCACGTAGTTAGTCTGTTTGAATTGATGGTTAACCCACACAGAAGGTGGACCATCCTGGGATGTGTTTAGATGGTGTATGCTTTATATCAACCTAGATATATCTTCAAGGCATCTGGAGGTGATAACAACCCCCCCTCCCACACACACACACACACATACACACACACACCATTTTTAACCACATAGAACTTTAAATGAAACTGTTGAAACCCCTGTAACATCAACTTATTTGTCATTAGCCTGACTTGAGTTAAAAACTAATCATGCGAAACATGCTCTTGCATATCGAATCAGTAGAGAGACATAAACACGATGTTCAGGTGATAATGGTATATATATTGCTACATAGATAAGGGAAGTTGATAATGGAGAAGCTGTAGTCATCCCGTTTGTTGAGTCGAGTTGTTAGTTTGCCTTTAAAATCTGTGTTCAATAAAATATCCAGGTATGAAATAGATGTTGAAGATTCAGTGGTGTCTTTTATTTTGAGTTCACTGGGATATGTATCGAATTGACACTTGAGTGAAAATGGGTATTATTAATAGATAAAATGTGATTGATATATCTAAATTTCGAGTTGAAGGCCACAAGAAGAGATTTTCTCTTCTCATTCTTTCTTTTGAATAAATTCTGCCTTGTAAGAATATAAAAACAGGTCAGCTAATAAAGGAGCACAATTCATGCCCATGGGAATTCCAACAGACTATTGAAAGACCTGATCACCAAAGACTACAGAGATATTGTCAATGAGGAACTCCAGCATCTTTTTGATATCAACATCAGAAAACCTGTGTAGAATCAGAGTGGTGTTTAACAGTAATTTTTTGGATGACTGATCACTAGATATGAATATTTTCGCTTCACGCCAGTATATGTTTCATGAAGCGCTGATGTGCTTCATGAAGTATGCTGGCATAAAGCGTCACAATTCATGCACTCGCGCATTTTTAAAAATGAAATTTCTTAAATATCTTGGAGGCATCTACCTAGAAACAAAAATATTCTGCTCCAGTGATTCTAGTCATTTCAATTTTAATATTCTAATAACACATTTTCTTGTATATTCAACATCAAAATACTTTCTCTTTTAATAGAATCTATTGTGTAAACTTTTATTAATCACCTCTTGGGCAAACTGATTATGTTGAAACTAGGCATGCTCAAAGATACAACAGGAATTTTGGCCAAAATTAGGTTGATCTATATATGATGGAAAAACTAGTGCAAGGAAGGATTCTTGATTCTTGCTAAAGAAAACATTTAGATCAGTTGAATCCCATGGGGATCCGGGTTGGAATAGGGCCTCAGTACCCGCTTGCTTGTCGTAAGAGGCAACTAAATGTGGCGGTCCTTCGGATGAGACTGCAGAAACCAAGGTCCCATGTCACAGCAGGTGTAGCACGATAAAGATCCCTCCCTGCTCAAAAGCCTGAAGTGCTGAGCATAGGCCTAAATTTTGCAGCCCTTCACCGGTAATGGCGAAGTCTCCATATGAATGAAAAAATTCTTAAACAATATACAAGCAATCAATCAATAGATCAGTTGAGGGACATGTGTGAAATTTACATTTTATGAAATAAAGGCCACTTGATGACTTTCAAACTTTTTTCTAGAACTAAACTTGAAAGGTAAATGGCATGATTTGCAAAATCTGCATTGTCATAAAAAAAGATATTGTGTAGCTAAACAACTGACGTCAAACCTTGTTATCTCAAACTTGATGTTGCCGAGAGAGAAAAAATTGAGATATCCGAGAGTTCAAGATATTGCGGGTCAAATACCATAAGAAAATGCAGTTAGGACTTACAACTCACTTCGACATATCCGGAGTGTAACACATGAGATATCAAGATACCGAAGTTTAACTGTGTATGTATTGCGTACCTCTGGGTGTAATATATGTATTGCGTACCTCTGGGTGTAATATATGTATTGCGTACCTCTGGGTGTAATATATGTATTGCGTACCTCTGGGTGTAGTATATGTATTGCGTACCTCTGGGTGTAATATATTGAAAGGATTTATTCATCTAGAAGAATTACATAGTGCTTTAAAGGACGGTGTTTGAATTAAAGTCAAAGTATTGTGAGCTAGGTAATAGTTGCACCTCTAGTTCATGCAAAATATCAATATATCAGTGGAGAAGAACAAGGAGCTGAACTGTACCAATTGTTTTAATATTGTATTTCCATGTAAAAGTAATATAGTGGGTTATAATTCACTGTGTGCAGAAAAATAGTGTAACATGCAAAAGGTTGTTCTTTTTAAAAAAAACTTTTTTCTTATTATTGAAATATTTGTTTCTTTCCATGAATGTTATGCCAAGGATTGAATTGTCAAAATATGACGAGTCCATGAAAGAAGGGGATTTTAAAGTGTCCATGTTGATTTGACATTCCTTCAGTACCTAAATGGTTTCTTATCCATAATAATGTCATGATTATGCAGTTTGTTTGTCCAATGTTGAAACTGAAGTAGATAATTCAGCCTTGTGGTCTGTTTAGGTTGATCTTGGTAGATATCATTGGAGAAACCCACAAATGGTAGACATGACAAAGATCTGGACAATATAATGCCATTATTTCAATATGTTGCAGGTTTATATGAATTTGATAAGCTGCTAAGTGGTAGTGTATTGAAGCAACTTACAAGGTATTTGATCGTGGGCCATAAGTAAGGCCATTTATCACGGAGGATTCTCAAAGAATCTTGGAAACCTGTGGACAAGAGATCTCAATGCTTACAATAGAACACATTTATTTTCCTTGTGTCTTTGTACTGGGATACACAAACAGATATATACAGGATAAAATCGTCATTTATTACTCTAGTAAATAGGCAAATACAGATCACATTTAGCAGGTCACCCCAACTTTCTGGTTTCCTTTGAAAAAGAAATTCTGTAGTTTCTTATTAAGTTAATATCAGCCTAAAGGTTTTAATTCTTTTTCAAGATTTTATTCCGTTTTATATTGAACATTGAAAAAAGGAAAGGAGGATTTTTAAAAATAGAATTTCCAAGATGCATATTAAACTGATTAAAAACGTAGCTGTGCATAAACCAGAATATGTGCATACACCAAAAAACTTCTGGTGGGTGCTTATTATGGATGGGGATTGTGGAATTATTGTACAGCAGAGTTCCCATCTTTGTTGAGATGCCCCGTTTAAAGGGATAGGTATTAATTGCAGTGAAAATGCATAACAAACAGCCACAAATCATGTGGAATACCTCCTCTAGAGATGTGCAGGTGTATGTTTGTGTCAATTTTGGGGGGGATTTGATCTCTCTTTGTGTGGATTCTACCTGACCTATCAATATCGTGAATTGACATGGTATTTTGTGATAATTACTGAGTGATTGATAAGAATTTCTATGGTGGTTTTATCATTTCTGTGAATTTGCCATGAATTTTGGTTCCAGAAATTGTTTGGTTGTTATTGCAGACTGTCTTGTTGACCCAATGATTGTTAATTTGTCAAGTTGGGATGAATTTGATTTCACTTTTTTTTTCATGAAAAAGAGAAGAGGGAAAATGGTTTTAAACACAGTTAAGCTTATAAATAGGTTTTCTTGATATCCAAATGTAAAGGAATAATTGCAGATTCAACAATTACAATTATTCAATTCTGAAGGTCAGAGCATTTACACAATATCATAAGTAATCCTTCTATAATGCAGCAGAAAGACTTTGTGCCAGACTTAGGCGTCCAAATTGATTTCACACTGAAGTGGGCTTGATCACCTTTTTTATTGCCATCATTGAGAAATGATAGGTTTTCTTATCAGTAGGCATCCATATTTTTTAAGTTGAAGAGGTACTATACTAGAACAGACTAACAAAAGTCTGATACAGTTGTAAGAGGTGCTTTTGTCTTAAGAGTATGTACTTTATCTTCATAACAGTCAACATGATGGACCAGAGTGACTCAATTTACTTACATAACTTTTAAAAGCTTCCTAAATTGAGCCCAAAGAATGCCAGAAAAGTTTCAATTTGACAGGTCATGGTGTTTGCACAAGATTTTCACTGCACCTATAGAGTAGGGAAACTAACATAAAATGTTGACAGAAATCTCAAAATTGTAGTGCTTATATGTGCCTTGCACAAGTCAGAAAGTTTTATGGGTAAAAGATATTTCATATATCTTAGACTCATAGTGGTATAAGCAGATATTTGCACTTGATGATTAATGCAATAGTTCCCAAAAAAGAGGGTTTTCTATTATACGTCCGTCTTTAGATGGGACGTATTATGGTACAGTGATGTCTGTACGTCCGTCTGTGTGTCTGTCCATCCGTTCGGGGTTTTCTCTTTATAATTTCATTTCCCTTTCACATATCATGCTGAAACTTGCTGTGTAGCTTCTTTGTGGGTCACTCTAGATCATACTGCAATTTTTCCAGGAGTTTTGCCCCTTTATTTGGAAATAATTATTATATGGAGGGTACATAATTTGTCCGCCCTTCTCCTCCCACAGTTTTCAAGTGAGAGCCTTCTTATTTTGTGGAGTGTTTATATGGGTATTGAAGATGTGCATGTGGGATGAATTTTGATTTTCTACAATTTTTGAGAAAATTACAGGTTGTTGAACTTAGTCTATTTGGAAATTAATATTCTATGGAGGGTACATAATTTTTCCACCCTACTCCTCCCACAGTTTTCAAGTGAGGACCTTCTTATTTTGTGCCAGGAGTGTTTGTATGGGTATTGAAGATGTGCATGTGGGATGGATTTTGATTTTCTACAATTTTTGAGAAAATTACAGGTTGTTGAACTTGGTCCATTTTGAGGAAATCTCGATTTTTAAGCTAAGACCCTTTGTTCATATGAAAGTTTGTCACAGCCTCATGATGGCTGATACTACCTGAAGCAAAGTTACACAAATTATAGCACAAGAAAAACACCCTATGTAAGCATTTCACGGGCGTATTATGTACCGTTTGCGGTACTCTTGTTGCAATTCAATGAGCATGGGTGAAAAAAGTGTAGAATTTACATTTCTGTCTGAAGACTTTTCCATTCTTAATTATGTCTTCATTAGAAGAGCATGGAAAATAGAGTTCTAGAGTTTCTTTGTATCCCATCTCATACTTTCACTGGATATGAATGGAATGTGAATAGCAAATGTTTTGTATAGATATAAAAGACAATATTATATTCTTTGTGTTCAAACGTAATGTTAAATAGAATTTGAACCATATCCTTAGTTCACACCTTAGGCAGTTATGGAGTGTCTTCAAATGAAGACTAATTGATTTCTGTCTATTAGCCTCTACCTTGTTAAATCTCCCTCAAGGGCTCTCTGGACTTGTTTTAAAGTTTCGTACTGGGACATATTGATCTAATCAGCAAATCTGCCTGATTTTTTTGTTGTCACGGTGATCTGAACATGGACATAGAATGTGTCCTAAAGTTAACAGAGATGATTGTTAACTTTTAATAGAAAAAAATCCTTGAACATTCAACATGGAAATGCTCTTCAACTTTTATATTAAAAGTAGAATTAGGAACCGGCCCTTACAGATTTCTATTTAAAATTACACATGTGTGTATGTACAAAATGCTTACAAACCTATTGTGAAGGTATAGCTATATATATTTTTAAGGTGATCCACCCTCATGTATCTTCTCAATATTAATAGTTCAAAGCAGAAAACTATTAATTTTCACTTGATATGATTCAATCAATAACCAAAGGAAATGTATGTGTGTTGCCACCTTTTTGAAGATGTCAGGCATGCATATAAACTGAAGTATATGTCAATATCAGAAAATGGCACTTCTTCATCTAATCAGGGAAATCATGATATAATAGACATACAGTGTGCAGAAATGTACATTTGTAGATGTTTCATATCGGACTTCCAAAGAGATTAACATTACCTGCATTTCCACTAACCAGGCTAGGTACCTCATATTTTGACCACCGACCCTAAATTTCTGTCTGGTCTTTATACCTTTATTAGCTATTAAAAATTTCTTCATTGGAGTTCTTTTATGGAAGAACTGGGCAAGTATCTTCGAAAAGTTCTTGATTTTTATGGGAAATGCTGTATTTTAATGTGTATTACAAACAATATATATCCATACATTTATGCATGAGCACAGCCTTCCATCCCTATCCCCCCCCCACCACCACCACCACCACCAAATGTGAGTAACTGTTCCAAGCAGACATGAAAAAACTATAGATTGCAGGTTATACCCTATATGAAATATTTTAAAAATATCTTAGACTTTTGGTTAATTTGAATAAGAATTTAAATTGACACAATAACTATAATGATATACTTTATGACATCACATATGACTCGTAGAACCCAGGACAGAGTTACAATGGGGGTTCAAACTTTTATTTATGAACTTCTGAAAAAACCACAAGGGTAAAATGTGTCAATTGTATATTCAATGTCCTTCGTTATATCACCCTGGAGCCATTGTGGGTTCACAATAAAGACTTAAAAATTAGAAGTCTGTATCTTTATATGAGTACATGTTTAAAGTGACTCGAGGGAATGATGTGGTCCACAGATCTCTTCATTTTCACAAGGTTGCAAGAGCATAATTCCCTCACCAAAAATAGAGCTGATTGAACAACCCTATTTTCCCCAGCCCTTTATTACAGAAACACAGGCATTTTGTTCATGGCCCAAGCATAAGAAATCTTTTACTTGATAGTATTTAGTATAACAATGGAAATCATATTGAATTAGAAAATGATATGGAATGTTTTTTTAATCAAGCGCAGAAAGATGTTGGAGGTGCCATTATGAAATTTTCTCTGAAAGGTAAACAAGAAGTCCCACAGAGTTGACTGAAGACTTGAAAGCTCAATAATATTGACCTCTCCTTCAACCAAACATAGTGTGAAAGTTTCTTACCCTAAATGGTTGGCAATATCAGTCAATAAACTCCTTAAGGAGTTAGCCAAATTCTGCAGACAATGCAAAGAATGACTTTGTAGACAAATGTAAATTTGTCAGTTATTAAGGATGTTTGTAATTCAAATGAATTTGGAGTACTCAAGGATTCTTGGCATCTAACTAATGTATGGAAAACAATTTGATAAAAAAAGATTTTCATTTATGTCCAAGGTTCGGTAACTATGTTCCATCTCATAACCGTTTTTCCATATTGTAAATGACTAGCATTTATATTTTGGGTTAATGTATATACTGGCTCTTCTACTATATATTGAGCCTAACCACGATGACTATTTAGCTCAGTGGTAGAATTTAAGACGATCAGACCCTCCCCACCAGCCTTCTAAATTTTTACACATTTCTTCACTTTTCTTACATTTTCCATGACAATTCAGCTGTCTAATTATGCTACAGCTTTGTTAAACACATATACCTAGGCACCTCATTTAAATTCAATTTGATTTTATAAGTATAAATTTTAAGAGTAGGCAATATTTTTTAAGAAGATGGCAACACTTTCAAATTTAACAACCTTGAGATTAGTTACTTTTGAAATATTTTGTTAATTACTATATTGGATAAGAAAAACTATAGGAATGCACACAGGAGATGTGGTAAAATGTCTGACTTGTTGATTCCTGTCAAAGTATCTACTATTGAATATTATGGTTCAGGATGTTTAAAACTAGTATCTGAGACTAGAAAAGTTTGTGGCTACTTAATCAGACCAGACCAGATTTCAAGCAGGTAGCCTTATCAGACTATGATCAAATGGGAACCTTGGAAAATGGATTTAGATTTCAAGACAAAGAAAACTGCATGCAAATCCAGGGATCATGATAATATGAGCTGTAATCCTGTCTAATGGTTATCTAGCCTAGCTATCGATTTTATGAGCATGTTGCTGTTTAATTTGTGTGAATAGCTTATACATGTACTATTGGTCACCTCAAGGATGAATACTCTGCAACTTGTGATTGTTATTTTGTCTATGAAAGATATGCACTGAAACTCTGTATTTTGTTAAATAATTTATAAAAAAAAATTCAAAATAAAAACATATTCATACTTTTGTGGACCTGTTAGTTTTAATGATATGATTTCTTTTTCATTATTACTTGAAATGTGCCTTAATACTAGATAAAGTGATGATAACGAACAGTAATTAATCTCCTTAAAAAGGAACAGTCGTCAATCTCCTATAAAGAATACAAAATTAAGAGTTGAACAAACATGGACCCCTGGACACCAGAGGTGGGATCAGGTGCCTAGGAGGATCAAGAAACCTCTGTTGACTAGTCACACTTGCCATGAGCCCTATATCTTGATCATGTAAACGGAGTAATCCATAGTCAAAATCAGTATGTCAATTGGTACAAAACACATCGGACAGCATTTGATCCTGTGATAGCTTGTTTTGCAAATTAGATCATTATATCAACCGTAGAAATGCTGACTTTAAATGAGACTGTTCACTGTTGAAACCCCGTTAACATCGACTTATTTGTCAGTAGTCTGTCTCGATTTAAAAATTGATTATATGCTAAGTATGCTCTTATGTATGGAATCAGTTGAGAAACATAATGTACCATATGCAGGTGATGATGGAATATTGGTACATAAATATGGGATTTTGACATTGGAGAAGCTGACATCATCTCATTTGTCATAAAGTTGTGTTGTTCGTTTGCCGTTGACATCTATAAATAATCAATAAAATATCCAAATATGAAGCAGATGAGGAAGACTTTGTAGTGTGTTTTATTTCGAGTTCACTGGGTTTATCGAATTGATATATGAATGAAAATGAGTATTGTTAATAGATAAAATGTTGTCGATATATCTAAATGTCGAGCTGAAGGCATCCATTTAATCAACAGAACCATTAAAATTCATTGATTACTTGTAAATCATATATTAGTTTAATTAGCTATTAAGTACATGCATAAATGTCTGTGCTTTGTATTGCAACATTGGGAATTTTCATGTTATGCTCATATTATATCGTGTTAGTGTTCATTTAGATTTATGTTGTGGGTCAGTAGATTATAATCGGCAATAAGATGTGACAAGCAAGATTCTTATTCTCATTCATGGAAATTCCTAGGATTATAGTAGACAGCACAGAAGTGTTAAAAAAATTAAAAATTTCACTTGTTTCCTTGTAGATGCATTGTCCAAAATTAAAGAGAAAATTCGGAAACAGCAACAGCGATCAGCCTCTCCAAAAGGTTTGTCTTGTACTGAATGCACAAAAGAAAATTTGTCAAGGCCTTAGCAAGTTCATTTTATGATCCTGGATTGCTAAGATTTCAAAGTAGTTTGGCCAGAGGTTGGAAAATGCACTTTTAAAATTGATGTTTTATGCATTATCCATGAAGTTTAGTGAAAATTTCTGATAAGGAAAATTTCTGAAAAGGAAAGTGACTTGGAACATTCATTCATGAAACACAAAGACCACTCCCAATATGATTTTGTGTCAGGCACAGGTCTGACCCAAGTTAATAAACTTTTACAGGAAAGTAAATGCTTCTGATATTGACTTGTTTTGAAGTATTATGGACATTATTTTGCATTTTTAATTAGCATGCAAGAATGTAATTTCTGTGCTGAAAATTGATTATGCCCTTCCAAATAAAGAAAAGGGTATATGTATGGCACCCAACCCTTGATTAATTTGTTTGCTTGGGTTGAAATGGAATGGTTTGAAATCTTGAAATATCAGTATACAGCTGATATTTAAATCAAACTGTGAAAGCATTGGGCACTGAGCCAGTGGTTTTATGTATAAACTTTACTAAACCATGGATCATTTTTACACTATATTTATCAGTCTAAATTGAAAACTACCCAACTTTTCCACACAAGTACACATCTTTAGCAAGCTCTTGTATATTTTATGGAGATCTATCTGTTCAATTTTTTTGGTGTGATTTATTTTTTGCATACATTTATGTTCAGGTTTATGAATGTTGTGTAAGAATGGCCATTTAAGAATAATGTGGATCAAAATGACATACTTTTGGTTTAATGTCCATATTGAATATCTTGTCAAATTTCAATTCAAACCTTTTAGAATGCATTAGATTTGTTTATGAAGGGAACAAAGCTGGCCAATTATGTTCATTGCAGGCTTGAGATTGATCACACAATACACATTTTAGCATTGTTAACTTTTCTTATCAAGCAATGAAAGGAACAACCAAGTCAAGTGTAAATGGTACAAGTATTTTTGGCATCAATTTTCTGAACCGATTTTCTCAGCTATCTGCAGTCTTTGGACAATAGTCACACTTGCTGCCCTGGGAGCATGAATATTGCAAGCTGTTTTATCCTTTATATTGATAGAGGTCATCCAGTCCTTGGTATAATCATTTGCTTGTTAATATGTACATCATGGGTGTCTACACTGCATTTTATATGTATATTTCCTATGAGTATGCCATGCTTTGCCCTGTCCTGAGCTACATGTACCTGGTTTAAAATTTATACAAATCCACTCATTACTGTAAAGGAGGAAATATTCACTTGGGTTTTATTTTCACTATATTCGCGATTATATTAACGATTGCGAAAATAAAACCATCGAAAAGTGCTGTTCGAAATATTAAGGGGTATGAGTTCATACATGAGAAGGGTTTTATCTACGAAATTTAAACCATCATGAAATACAGAAAATCGCGAAATTTTTGCCCAGCGAAATTTAAGCCCTATACAGTACTCTCTGTATAAACATACAACAGAACAAACAATCTGCATTCAAAATATTCCTTTCTTGGCTGAGGCAACATTGAATAAGGACTAGTTGTGATAATGTGGAAGTTAAGGCACTCACTTCACAAGGGGAGGTCTAGGTTCAATTCTCGATGCCAAGACAAACCTTAGATATGTTTAACATATGTAGTGATTGTTTCTTCACTAAGTGCTTGGTATTTGAAAAGAAAGTCCTTGGTGTTCTTTTGAATATGATGTTGAAAACGGAGGTTCCATATCATGGTAGTCATTAACACAATAAAGGAGCCTCACTCCTGCAGCCGTAAAGCACCGGGTGGATAGGCACAACATTTATGGCACTTCTCCACCTAAAGCTGGGGATGTCTTTGCACAAGTGAAAAAAATTCTTGAATGGGATGTAAAAACACTGAATCAATAAATGAAGTGATATTCATGTAGCATACTGAGTTATGAGTCCATTCCTGGTGAAGCACTTGAAACAGTATGACAATCAAGTGCTTAACAACTGCATTAGTAAAATATATACAAAGGCATGTGATGATAAGTTCAAGCATGAGATGATAAGTTCAGGAATATCGACTGTCCCTGCATCATGTTACAGATACTGTTATTTAAGAACATGGGTCTTGATATTGCATTTGATTAATGAAAAGGAAAACAATGCTTTTGAAATCGGGGCAAGAGTAGACATCATTAGTAGAGCAAAGTTCTACAGGAATTCTTAAGTCATTTGGGTGTGATTTGTTTAATAATGCTTTTAATTCGAAGAGCAAATATTGTTCTATATGGGACTACTTGTTTTCCTAGACCATTAATTTAGAGTCATGGTGCATTTATGTTAAAGTGATGTGACCCAATTCCATTTTCATAGTAGATTCTTGGTATTTTTAACCATTAACTCAATCGTAGTAAACAGTGCTGAGTTGTAAGTAAAGACATTACGAATTCAGAAGAACACAAAGTGGTCAACATGCTGTTTATTCAGGTTGTTTAAAGTGGGATGTAATCAAGTCGTTAAATATGAAGAGTAAATTTGCATAACCTATATTGGGGACTAGGGGTAGTGAAAGGTCGATGATGAGATCAAGTCATCTGACACTGGAGTGCATCAACACACAGCATTTGGGGGTGGGACGTCAGTTTGTGCTTAGTGTTTGCTGACTGGCTGGAATTACCACACAAATGTGTGCAATATACCCCCAAAGCACATATGTGTAAATCTGATCAACCAGTAACTAGTAAATGAACACAACTTTTTGTTTCAGAAGAGAGACATGTAAATTCACATAACTATTTTCCTATAATTGATGAACAATTAACCTGTTTAGGAAATTGATTGGAATAATAGTAGGGAGAAATACCACATGCTCTAATCAATTGGTCATCACTGTCTCTCCTAAAGATTTATTCTTTACATTTACATTCTTAATCAATTAATTTCTTATGACTATTTTTTCACACTAGTCTCACTCACTGTGTCCTGACATTCAAAGCAGATCTTTCTGTGTGGTTATATATCTCTTTATGATCAACATGGGATTGACTGTTGGTATCGAGGACATGCTAAAGTATAACCTTTTGATCAGTATATTGGAAAATCATTGCACTTAGAGGGTTAGTATTTAAATTTAATGGAGATTCAAGGATTTATCAGTATACCAATTCTTTATGCAGTAGAAAGTTAATTGAACTTTAATGTATATGAGAGCTAACCAGAAGCAGAACATCAAAATCAAAGTTCTTAACAATAATAATACCAGAAGTCAGGTGAAAGGAAGATGAGGTGAAAAGAAAAGGTCAAGGTCATTCAAGGTTTCATTCCTCTTACAAAGATATGTTTTGTGGCTGAAGAATTTAGTCTTGAAATGTTCAAAGGTCAATGATAGAATTTTCGGTGTTGGAGCAATTGACCCTTGACTCAAAAGATACTTGGTAGTAGGTTGGTAGATTAAGATTGAGCCAAGATGCCATATACTACTAGTGGTGTTAAAAGTATTACATTTTTAAAGAATGTTTGAAATATGGTTCTCTCTGAATAAAGCTATTTTACATGGGGATTGCTTTACCCCAAAGTTTTATTCTAAGTATTTTTGTGTGGTATTAAAAGTTTGAACCTCTATATCCATGGAATGGTGTGGGGCGCTTGGGACGGTGTCTTTGTATCAATCATTTGTGTGATAAATTCTACATACACATGTACCAATACACAAACCCACTGTCCAAAATGGCAATGTCCGGGTTTGAACTTGGTTCTGCAACCTATTTACTACACGTAGCTATATCAAATTCTGATGACGGAGTAGTTTGACAACAAAACACTTGATTATATATGTTGTCCTTCCCATTCTCATTGTGAATTTAGTAATGTAACAGACATTCAATCACCGTGCCAATACTCTGCAGAGTTTTATATGATCACAGGGTTCTGTAAATCCAGTAATGAGTTCTTACTGATGTAGGGGTTAATTACAGATTCTGAATTTAATGACATACTGGCATTTAAGTATTGGGTGTGTGTTTGAAAGTTTGAGGAACTCAGTATGTGTGGACAAGTAATGGAGTATGTTATTATTGATAATGTAATTAGGAGGAGATCAACAGATCAAATATATGCATTAAGTTAAATTTCAACTCTGATGATAATCATGTTCATTGCGGAATGCTATACGGACCATGAAATATTAAAGGTAATTTATGCAAAAATACACATACTGGATGATACGACATGTAGTGTTATTTTACTTTATAACTTTGAGTCTCTTAATGTTTGATCCTGTGTATCACAAGGAATACTGTCATGGAGATGGACTTATTAAAAACGTATTGAGTGCTTGTGAGGATGTCTCCTGTTGTGACCTGTCAATTAGAGTCTTGTTTTATTTTGGGACTGAGATCTTCAAACTATAACTGCCACGCCCATATTTACAGGGAAACTGGATTTGTATGCAGCCTGTTTGTAACTGCAGTTCTATGAGGTGTTCTGTATACGCCTATTTAAATTGATGTCATAAAAACAAACTACTTGACCTGCAAATTCAATTTCTGACTTCGTGCAATCCCAGACATGTAATAATGTGCTAGGGTAATGTTTTTCTGATATATTAATTGGTAGAGATTGATTTAATTCATTCTAGACTTAGAAGATGCATTCCATTTAACCTTTTTGCTATACTATGTATGGCTGGAAATTAATTGGAGCTTTGCATTAACAATGGTTTATTCAGTCTGAATTTTTAAAGCTATTTTCCATGACAATCTTTGTTCAAGGGAGGATAGAATTCAAAACTAATGGCTGGTAAAAGGGAGATTTCAGATGATGGTGCAGAGAGAATTTTAATGATGCTGATTTGGATGATGAATGCTGATGATGAGAGTTCATTAAATCTCTAATCTTGCAATCAGTCATTAATAAATTACCATCAATTGATACATTTAATACAAGCCAAATTCGGAATATCATCACTGAACATTTAGGCAAATCAAGTTGGAGGGAAGGGGTCATGTCTCAAGGTCATGCTTAGTTTGTACATGAAATGTCCTCTGTTCAGGGTGACTACTGCATAAATACTTAGAAGACTTGTGAGAATCTTTTTGCCTCTTATAAACTGTAGATCTCCTCTTTGTAAATTTAATGTATTCATTGCAGTAGGTGTTACAACCTTTTGTTAACAGTAATTCTTCTTTTACAGTAGATGACCTTAACAATGGAGAGGAGGACGATGCTCTGGAGAGAGACATGAATGGCCCACACCATCACCTTCACAATGATAGCGAACCTGTACTAGGTCGAGGTTCCTACGACCTCCCACCACCAGATGGCGCTGACAGTCAGAGACGAGTCCGCAAAGTGGCAGCTGGGCCCACGGTTGCATCATACAAAGGTACTAGCAATAGATTTTCATATGAATGGAATAAGACATGTACTAATAAAATGAGGACATGGAAATTAAAAGTACATGATAAATGAATGATATAGATAATAAATGTTGAATAATGCTGATAGCATGGTAAATTTAAAACAGAAAAAAATGTGCACCAGTTCATTGATTGTATCTTTTTATTGATGCCATAACTGAAAAAATATGTTTTGCAGGTTTCAGTGAAGCAGAAGTGAAATACAAGTATGCCGATTTTAAACCTCCGAAGGTCATGGACTGGAGGAAGAGGGAGAAGAAAAAGAAAGCTGCACTGAAACTGCAGGAAAAGAAAATAGAACAGGCCATCAAAGGTAATTGGGTCAAGGTCAGATACTCAGAGCTAAATATGGAGGATGAGTTATATTTAATTTATCTTTTTTCCACTATAAAGATTAAAGTGGAATGTGTTTTTGTCACTAAGCTTAGTTATAATTAGAGCTAATTGGAAATGTGTGGATGAGGTTTATGTGGTCAATAAAAGTAAGATAGGAGTTAGCACTAATTGGAAATCTATCCCTCTCAGCGTAAATAGGTGAAGGTGATGTTGATCTGTCAGTCAAGTTCACAGAGGACAACTTTATAAGATGTAACATTTTATTGAAATAACAGTGATTTAACACAGAGGTGTAATTTTTCATTTCAGAAGCTGCCCCAGAGGAGCAGAAACCAAAGCTAAAGAAACTGACAAGGATTGTTGCCAGTGGCAACAAAAAACCTGAAAAGCAATCAAAGAAAGGTAATATTGATGTTGGGGGGAAAATCAATCTAAAGAGTCGTGGCAACAAGATGATAATGAAAATGTTGCAGGGAATTAAAAAGATGTGTGTATTAGTGAATGAATATTGAATATATTAATATGTTAAAGTATCAAAAATGCCTAGGGTAAATTTCATGGTTTTGAGTCTATTATCAATGTGTAGATTTGTGTTTTGTGTCATTTAGCTGGTATACTTTATATTATTTTTTAAGGAGATAAACTTGTAATGGATTTTTTGTTGCTGAGGCATATTTTGTTTAAAAGTGCAATTATGGGCCTGCTCTTTTGTAACATGGAATGTAAACTGTTTAAATTTGCGTTTTCTGTTTATAGATATTTTACCACTAGTTTATTAAACATGTTGGCAGTCATTTGCAAAATATACAACATAATGATTGCTGTATTTTGTAGATATTATAACAACATCATCCTGGCGGGCAGGGCAGGAGGTCATTCTACGAGAACTAGGTCCAGCAAAAACCAGGCGGACATCGCAGACCAGTAAGTGCTATGAGGGTTTGTATGTATGAAATGGGTCTAGACTCGACTCACTTCCAAGGGAAAAATTAATGCATCATATTGAGGCAAGAAGTTTACACTGGTTAGAGATCTCCCAAAATAAGGACCAGACTGTAGCATTCATGATGCCTGTCAACCTATCTATCCAAGGGAACTGAGCCAAATTATATACCAACATTTAATGATGCCAAGGAATGCATACACATTGTAACATGTGGGCTGTATGGAGACAGACGAAATATAGAAACAGTATAGAGAGATTTGTGCCACAATTTTAAGTAGTGGGTGTAGTTGAGCAATTTAATCACATTTAGCATCTCTTTGTCGCGTTTTCTTGTTAAAGATATAATCATTGGAGGTTTTTATGAAATGATGATTGTAAATTTGTGTAGTATAAAAACTAATTGTGAAGTAATTCTTAGTCCTATCATTTATGCTTCACCCTTGACATTGAAGAAAAGGCAACCAAATAAATCATTGGGTTAATCTGTAATACATAGCAGTGGTCTTCCTAAGGGGGAATGTAATATTAACATGCGATACTCAGTGATAAAAAGTTAAACAGATTTGAGCTTTAAATTTTCTCAGCTGATCAGCAAAATCTTCAATTTCATTTTAGGACATTAAATTGTGTTATTTTATCTAACACTGTCCCCTGTTTTGTATAAAAGAATTTTGTCAAAATTAAAGTTATAAAGATATTAGATAAGAAATGACTTTCATATTTCATTGTAAGATACAAGACAGGTTTTTATGACCCGTAATTGGAGATTCGAGGACATATCGTTTTTTGTCTGTCTTTTTGTCTGCAAAAACTTCAGCCTTGGCCATAACTTTTGAATGGTTAGTGCTGGGGCTTTCATATTTCACATGTTTATTCCTTGGGACAAGACTTTTTTTTACCTCATGACCTTGACCTTTGAGTTTGGCCATACAGTTTCCTCAGCATTTCACAAATACATCTTGTTTCTCTTGTTTATTTGTAGGTGAAGCGTCAGTTGATGTCAGACCACAAGCTACTGGGGCCAATAACCATGACAACGAAGTAGACAAACTAGAAGACATGACTGAGCCAAAATCGGCAACAGCTCTGGAGTTAGAAAGAGCCAAGGCACTTTCGGAAGAGGCCAGAAAAGTTCTCTCTGATCTTAATATGGGTACTCAATGCTTGTTGTACAAACTGGAATTTAATATTGTGACCAAAACTCAATTTATCCAGTGAAATAGGAATCATTGACAAATTTCACTGATAATTTTATGGTGTATGTTGATAATTTTTTTTTTTTTATTTCAGAAAGATGTTTTCGAATAGTTACATGTGTAATAAGCAATTATTCCTGAAAAAATTCTCAGTCAACAGACTAAGTAAACAGACTAAGTACAGAATGCATATAAACTGTTGATGTTTTGTAGGTTCTGAGAATGAAGATGATGAAAGACGTGGCAAAGAGAATGAAGAAAATTTTAAACGGAGAAGATCGACAAAAAGGAAGGCCAGTAAAACAACAGGTGGGCTTTGAGATCTCAAGATATATCCAGATGAGTTTAGGAATCGCCCTACCGTGGGATCATGTGTTGTAAGCTTTGAGATCTTGAGATATATCCAGATAAGTTTAGAAATCACACTACCGTGGGATCATGTGTTGTAAGCTTTGAGATCTTGAGATATATCCAGATAAGTTTAGAAATCACACTCCCGTGGGATCATGTGTTGTAAGCTTTGAGATCTCGAGATGTATCCAGATAAGTTTAGAAATCACACTCCCGTGGGATGATGTGTTGTAAGCTTTGAGATATCGAGATATATCTAGATAAGTTTAGAAATCACACTACCGTGGGATCATGTGTTGTAAGCTTTGAGATCTCGAGATATATCCAGATAAGTTTAGAAATCACACTCCCGTGGGATGATGTGTTGTAAGCTTTGAGATATATCCAGATAAGTTTATGAATCACAATGTAAGCATTATTCTTTCCAAGTGAAACATGGCTTTATTTGGTATGGTCGTTAATGTTTTCTGATGAAGGTGGTTGGGTTTCATTTGTTCTAAATGATATACATGTACTAAATTCTGGAAAGTAGACAACACTTTATATTTAACTGGTCTCAAAGATACAGAAATTGTTAGGAATATGGAAATTGCAGAACTTGTGCGATACACAGGGAATTTTTGCCCAGACTCATTATAAAACAATTTTGCTTTTGCCTTGTTATTTAAAATGATAAGCAAAAATAAATTTGGGGGCTTTGTCATTTGAAACTGTTTAGTTGTGCACAATATGACTACTGGTGTAGTGTGATAAATACTCACAGATGAGTACCATTGTTGCAGAAATGAAATAACTTTGAAATGAAAAAAGCTGACGAAATACCAGTTTTAACACACAAAAGAAATGAAAAGGATAATCTCGAGACCAAAGGACTTGAAATTGTTTTCTCAAGAAGTTTTGTTTGGCATATAAAACAACAACTATGGAATACACATTGTAAAACATTTCTTGAAAATAAGCCACATGTGAAATTAGGTCTGCATTTCTTGTAAAATTTAGTGTAAGCCAAACCATATATTGGCATTTATAGCAGTTTTCTATTGACATCAGACAAAGCACATGATACTAAACAGTTGAGAGAAGGGAGGGGTATTTTGTATGTATTTATACAAATATTGAATGATTGTTTTAAGGAATGAAGCTAATTTTTACCTATGTGATACAATATAACCGACTTTGGGCAGTTTATGTTATATAATCCCCAAAGGCTTAATGCAGAAAAACAAAACTACAAGGCTTAGTTTATAAAAATGTGAGTGAACATTGATAAATAGAAATCTCACTTGTGCTGCACAAAGATTCACTTAGAAACTAGCTATGCTGTGTTGGCTGTGAAGGCAGCCATCTTGGTTCTTTGTATTACTGAAGCATATAATTCATTTTTCAAATTTGAAAACAGTTATTTAAAGTGAAGTTTGGAAATGAATCTTGAAAACAGAAAATATTTTTAGGCTATACATGTAGGCCTAATGTTGACTTTCTTTACTCTTTGACATCATACAAAACACTGGATGTGCCAGAAAATGTAATAAGTTGCAGTTTTTTATTTTATGAAAGATTTAATTTTGTTGACTTTTTAGATAATTTTGTTGACTTGTCTTTTAATTTTGATTTGCTAATGTCTTTTATTGACATCTACTTTCAGTTTTGATTTCCTGATGCCTTTTATTGACGTCTTTCAGTTTTGATATTTGACGAGTCAACATCACAATCTGACAAGTCAACAAAAAGATCTGTAGTCAACATAATGATCTTGGTTGGGGTTGTATTTGGCTTGTTAGATCATTAAGTCGACTTGACAGAAAATTATGTCGATTTGTCAGTTGTCAGATCTTTATGTCGTCTTGTCAGTTGTCAGATCTTTATGTCGACTTGTCAGATCTTTATGTTGACTTGTCAGATTATTATCTCGACTTGTCAGATCATTATGTTAAGTGGCTGACACATTTTAAGCTTTTTACAGTTCGTACCTTTTATAATTTTTTATTATTTGACAAGTGAACAACATTATATGACAAACTGACTTGATTTACTGACAAGTCGACATGATTATCTGACAAGTCAATATAATTATCTGACAAGTGATGGCAAAAATATGCCACCATTGGTCTGGCATTGTTGAAAAAATAAGACATTTTATACAACAAGATCCATATATGTAATATATGAAGTTTTTATACAATTTTAAACTTCAGTAAAAAAAATCATTTAAATTCATGTAGCCTAAATGAGTGAAGTCAATGTATCATAAGATATCATTAAAAGATATCATGTTGAACAGATATTGAACAACTTGCATTTTTATGTGCTTTTAAGTACATGTAAGTCTCTATCAACTCATTCTGATAATGAATGCAAGAGCGAATTACATTAAGGTTTGTGCAGGAAAGATTGTATTTAAACATGATAATGCTGACTGTATTAAAGCAGGATAATGTAGAATCTCTCCAGTGTAATATTAGATACACTCCATTTGAAATTAATTGCTTGTTATGAAATAAAGCTAGAATGTAGCTGTGAGTTTTGGTTTCGTGGTCAGTGAGTGGTAGGATATCCATATTTCTTAAGAATTTTCACCAATAATCAATGTTTAATACTAGTCTTGATGATAAGGCTTGTTGAAACTTACAAACAGATTCCCTGATAAGTATTAAATTGAGAATGCCCTTATTGGGCATAGTTTAAATATCCAAATATTGAATGCCACAGTATGTGGACTGGAGCTTTAATCAGAGCGATCATGTGTCTTTCTTATTGTTTTTGTGCACTGTAAATTCAAAAATGGCAGGTTTTTTGTTTTCTAAATTGGCTTGTGTATACCAGAAATTGGATACTGGATTTAATCTAAATCAAATGACATGACAATAAGGGTATACAGAGGGCATTTAATGGAATTGTGATCCATCGGATTCAAATGACAGGATGGCGCTGCGTGATCTGGTCGATTAGAATGCACAACATAAGAGCCCAAAACTTAATACAAATATTTATAATGTAATCAATAACTTCACAATTCTATTAAATTCAATTTTCATCTCTGGCAAACTAGAAATCTCTTAGGTGTTGTACATGTGGGATAGGCAGATTAAGTATTTGATATTATCATTGAATAAGGCAAGAACCTTGTGAACCAAAGACTTCCACTCCAACTCTGGAAAACTTGGGTGATGGAATTAGAAAAGGAGAATTTCATTAATTATTTCAGAAATTACTCTTAGGGTTAAAGAAGGATTTCTAGAGGGGGACATTATTAATCTTCAATGTAAGGCAACGGTTTGATTACAATAGAAGCCAAAAGGTCATATTCTTTACGTAATTTGCACTCTAGTCTGTATGGTATGGGGGTAGGTTGCCATATATGCGTAGTAGATTTTATCTGATTGTCTTATTACGGTATTGTTTCCCAGCCAGAAATGTGTAGCCTTCACACTAATGACCTTGACTGAAAAATATTAATGAATAGTTTACATTTTCACAACTTGAGTTTATGTCTCAATTTGTATTTGAAAAGTAAATGAATGTCATAATGGAATTAGGATATAAGAAAGTGAAGGTAGTTTTTGGCAATCTTGTAAAAAATGATTTACAGCCAGATGACTCAGATGTGATTTTGGTAAACAGTGGACACACAACAGCTCAATATTGGAAATCAAGAGTGATTAATGTGGTTTTAAAATGTTTTATCTATTGTTTGTAAAACAATTTCCATTGATTTTTGATTTGATTAAAAATGTTTGGTAGTGACTTGCACTAAATTCTGTGATGTATTAGTCGCAGGAAAGGGGCCAAGGTAGGTTGGCAGCCCAGACTTAACATTGTAAAAAGATTTTTTGAAGAAAGTCTTATCTTGTAACTCCTGTATAAGTGCAAAACAGTTATTATTGATCACCATAGTGGTGGGGCTTCACATACTTAAATACAAGGAAAGAAGGATTGATTTTTTTCAAAGAATTCCAAGAAGTCTAGAGTATAAATTTAGTTTTAAAATGTATTCGTTGAAATCCATTAGATGAATTTCTATGATTTATGTTTTTGTCTCGAATGATCAGAGGTTTATTGATACATAATACATGTAACTGTAATGAAAGACTGCAATCCCTTATTTTTTTGGACATTGTATTTGTAGTTCTCATTTTGATGTTAGTTAATTTTATTGTCGTCTGCTGATTTAAACATTAGATGGAAACCTTTGGGTTTTTCAGAACCAGAAAAACAGTTGAATGCTAAGCAACGACATTATGACCAAGAGGAGGTACGTCGATTTATGCAGAAACAAAAGGCAGACAGAATGAGACAACAACGTGAGGAGGAGAAGAGGAAGCAGAGGGCTGTTGAAATGAGGAGCCAGCAGCTCGAGGAACTGAGGAGCAAGCAGAAACAGAGTGCACAAACCTCCAAACGGCCCACCAAGTCAGCAGGTGCCCGGGGTAAATGCAAGGCCCAAGACGAGACATTCACCCACTCCCAGTTAACCTACAAAGATTTACCCAGGCATCATCCATTCCATGAGGATCTGCAGTCAGGATCATTGGTACTGAAGCATCTTTATATTTATAAATCAAAAGAAATTGATAAAATTCTCTCTATCAGCTTGTGATGAGACTGTTTTGCCATTCCTAGAGACATTTATTGATTGTAAATATACATATATCAGTGTAAAACTGTTTTAAAAACTCCCAATAAGTCATTCTTAAAGTGCAGATAAGAGTTGATTTAATGCAAAATTTTCAAAAATGGTAAATAACTATGCAACAGGCTATATAGAAACCCAGTTCCAATATCACTTTAGAAGAGATTTTGAGCTAAAGAGGATTACAATGTCATGGTTTAAAGTAGCAATAAAATGGAATCACTCCCATAAAATACCATTGTATACAATACCACTGATTACAAAGTAAACTGATAGCTGTTTATTCATTATGCAGGCTACCACGGAATCGGAGAGAGAGAGGCATGCTGGGATACCACCAAGAGAAGAGGAGGAGATGTCGGATGACAGCTCGACGTTGACGGGAGAATCCCTAGAAGCTGTCACACCTACTATTACTCCTAGGTACCTAACAGGGCTGGGCAAGGGGCATTTGTATTGTGTATTCTGGGGTATTTTCTGCCCTCATTGTTAAATAGGTACATAAGTCTGAAACGACATTTAATGACATAAAGCAAATTTTGAAATAGGGAGGGGGGGGGGTCACTTTCCAGTGTCTACATGGTAGTATTTTACATTGGACAGTGTGATCCATTCCACAAGCCTTGCTTATTTCCTAACACTGTCTAGATCTGAGAATGGTAACAAGTAAATCATTGGAATTTGAACCGCTCACTGGTAGTTGTGTATTTTAAGTTTTTGACACATACCTATACACATCATAGCAAAATAGAAACATTTTCTCGATTCTTTGTACAGTCAATATGATTTTGGTCAAACCTAAAGAAGGTGATATTGTGATTTAAATGTTCAGATTTACCAATATCAGTTGACATTTAAGTTAATGTTCAGTCAATAAATATAGGCAGGAGAATGAAATCTGTAATCTTGAATAACACAGGTTTGGTAACCTTATACAGTGGTGGTGTCTTTATTTAAAGGTAAATATGAGAGAAGGCAATTATTGTGATACTCAATTATTTGCAAGGTAAAGAAAAAGAAAAAAGACAGGATAAATTTTCAATGTTTCATCCATCCATGGGTAGTAACTGATATTCTCACGTCTCTGCACCTAGTTCCAGAAAAAGGGACCATCAATGCTGCTCTCTAGCTGAGCAGTATAAAACTGACTATAAATTGGGCATGGCATTGACCTATTAAATATTAGACTCAAAAATTTATTGTATGGTGGAGTTTTTGGAATTTCCCAGTGAAATTCATTCAATGAAATGAGGTTTTTGTAAAGTTAACCAAATATTTAGTTTTGATATTATATACCGATGTCAAAATTTGGTCCATTTAAATGTTGGTTTATCATGTTAAAACAACCCACCTTTGGTAAAAAAATATTTTACTCTTTAAAGGTTCATTGCTGGTAAACAAGTATTGTCATCAGAATCTTGAATGAAATATAAACTACTACACTAATACTTTTGGTTAATCATTACAGTAAACTTGAGAGATATGGATTTTTCATGTGTATTTTGAAAAATTTTACCAGTGCTTTCTCTATCCATTCCATTTGCTCTAATTGATTATTAATGATAATTAACTTTTCCAAGTATTAATCCAATATGACTTGAAGCTAAACAACTGCACATTTGCACATTTCTCGAAATTTCTCAAGCCCAATATCTTGCAGTTGCAACATCAACAAAGATGTTTCCAGTTTCATTTCACATGTAATGATAGTTTAGTTTTTTTTTTACAAGAACAAGGACCTATTTTAAGTCCTTCCTCTCTTTCTACATCTTTAGAATTTATCCGTTATTTAAAGTGGATTTGAGAATCTTGTATGGGGAGTCTTCCCAAGAAATGCTTATATTAAAACTTTCTACATCTTTAGAATTTATCTGTAATTTAAAGTGGAGTTGAGAATCTTGTCAGGGAAGTTAAAGAGCTACATCCTCCCAAGAAATGCTTACCTGGTTTCATGATGGGAGCCACAGCCCACATTTTGCAGAATAAGTATATCTAAGGTGCAACCCCACCCCCCTGAAAATTTTTCTGGATGCACTTCAACAGAAGGCCAGTTGAAGTCTTCCAAAATTTGCATTGATAAATGTTAATAATCAAAAGTTAAAGTCATTCTTCATTATTTTTCTTACATCTAGTAATCTACTGGTTGAATTTAAGAAGGGAGCATTAGAAACTTGGTTGGCTGCTGGATGTAGCATACATCGACAAGCAGTAACAGATAGGAATGTTCTGGAAGTGTAGAAATTGCATTTATCTTTAAATTACAATATTTGAACTTGTAACATTTTTTTCCCTAAATGTTTTTCAGGGTTGAATTTGAGGATGTTCAAGCCAAACCAAAGAGTAATGGTCACGAAAGGAATAGTGTTCTAGATGGAAATTTAAACAGTGCTAATGTGAAAAACTTAGGTGGATTAACGTTCAATGTTGATGGTGTACTGAACAAGTTTTCGGATGCTTTACACAGTCGTGGTAATGATATTAATTCTGGATACGGAGGCTCAGTGTCTTCTACAGGAAGTCAGGATCGTCCACATGTTTATGGGAGCGAGGATCCAGCCACCCGGAGTAAGGCAGACAGAATCCAGGCCATTATGAATACTGCTGCCACACTACAGCAGAAAATCCAGGTGGAAACCTCCAAAATCACTGGAGAAAAACCAGAATGTAAGACATTGTCACATCCCACCATATGTGTTTAGAATCTATGTGTAGTGAGAGTGTACCTATTACCAGAGTGGATTTTATAGAAGTAGTTTTGTTATTGCCGATACGGAGAATTGACGAGTGTGGTATAGTTTTGTTGATTGTTGTAGTCTGGACATTGAATAAGGTCATAGAATATTTTTAAAACAAGAAAATTTGCATGTTGTTTTGAGGGTACTCAGCAGTTTACAATTCATTGTGTGGGAGATTTTTACAATGTGAGGTGTTAATGAGAAATATTAAAGCAGGACTTTTACTTAGCAAATATTTTACTTCATGTTTTATAATACTTGTACCTTTCAGTTGAAATGAAATGATGTCTAAAACACATACAGACACACACACACACAAACACTCACACACAGCCTGAAACAGTGGTATGTGTTATGTAATTATTGTTAAGAAAAATTAATGCCTTTATTCTCTGAAATCGAGGAGCATATTGAATTTGGTCTGTTTACGTTAACCTTAGTCATAACTTTTTAAGCATACAAGTTAAGAGACTTCATTTTTGGTCATAGCTAAGTCTGATAAAGTTGTGTGATCTTTTTCTTTATTGATTATATTTGTTGTGATTGTATTTTCACGGGTAATTTTTCGTCAACAAATATTTGTCCACAACTTAACGACTATACATGACATTTTCTACTGTTTGAAAAATATGCATCCACAAAATTACATATCCATGAATGCAAACATGTTTCAAAAATTTGCCAGAGGATTTGGTGACCTTTGAACTGCAGATTATGTGTTAATGATGTAATTTAGTTTTGTGATCCATTATAGCCCATTGCAAAGGTTTTATGTCCCAGAAAGAAATTAAGTGAGAAAGTACAGAAGTAAATCCACTTAGAAAATAATGATTCCTGACATTCAGAGACCTGTTGTCAGTGTATTGTATGTCTGTTTGCCTTAGAAGGGCCATGCATTATTCTCTCAACAACTGATTCATGAACAATGGATTAAAGAATAAAAAGCACTGTTTACCTAATTCCTGCATTTAATACATTCAAGGGGATTATTTTTTTTTCTTCATTTCATTCTTCTTTGAAACCTTCTTCATAGAAAAACAAATATACTACTTCAGCATATTAAGCAAAATATTTTGCGAAATTGAAATGCACTTATGTGCTCACAAAACCATGAAAAAGGTGCTTTATTTTTCAAAACTTTTATTCTAAATTGAAAAAAAAGTAGAATATGCTTATGCATTATTAAATTTTCAAAGAATTAACTCTCAAGTACCACCATGCAGTGAGACTTTAACCAATACACAATGTACAGAATTGAATTGCATATAGAAGTATTGATAATTGTAATTCACAAAATTAATAATTATCTCAGTTGACTGATTTAGATGAAAAGTCTTTGATCGACATTTTATTATCTGGAAAATGTCTGCATGACCATTTCTTCGGCAGTAAACAAGTAAAACAGCCCCCCAGTGTTTCATTCTTATTTCGTTAATTAAATGTATAGCTAATGTAAACTATTTTCATTATCAATAGTATTTATATCCTCTTTACAATGCAATAAACTTTACTCTGAGGTTGAAGATTTTAATTACGGTTTTGTATTTTCGAATGGCTAGTATAAGTGGGGGTGAATCTATTTATAAGTGTTTACACTGTACATTTTTATGTTTGAATTTCAAGGCATAGACTTGGAAAATTCTGTGTACTGCTTACAATATTATTCTTTTTGTCTAGTAGATAATTAGACTATTTTCCTGGTGGGAATTTTAACTCTTGTTTTGAAATCACGAGACATGAGGTCAGGGGAAGTAATCCCTGTCCACTGTAGGATTTGTAGACAGTGCCATTGCTGAGCCACACAACAAAGACCGGCATATTATAAGGGCCCAATCTAGCTCCCTACAAAATGTCAAAAGAAATCTTCTGAAAAACATTATTTTTTTTCAAACAAATCCATGGTGATTTGATTTGTGCCAATTCTTGTAATTTGACACAGACCAACTCCAACCCCTCTTTTTTTCTTTTTTTTTTTAAATCAGAAGTATTCAAAGATGTATTTATCATGTCAAAGTTTAAAAAATATGTTTATGCCCCCTGTTTTTGTCCTGTCTGCCATTCCGTCATTCTGTCTGAAACTTTAACCTTGCTAATAACTTTTGAACAGTAAGTGCTAGAGCTTTGATATTTCACATGAGTATTCCTTGTGACAAGACCTTTCCGTGGGTACCAACATTTTTTACCTTGGACTTTGACCTACTTTTTGAAAACTTTAACCATGCTAATAACTTTTGAACAGCAAGTGCTAGAGCTTTGATATTTCACATGAGTATTCCTTATGTCAAGACCTTTCCGTGGGTACCAAAATGTTTTACCACTTGACCTTGGAGTTTGACCTACTTTTTGAAAACTTTAACCTTGCTAATAACAGCAAGTGCTAGAGTTTTGATCTTTCTCATGAGTATTCCTTGTGACAAGACTTCTGTGGGTACTAAACCTTTTGACCTTGGCATTTGACCTACTTTTAAAAATTTGACATTGGTCATTACTTCTAAATGGTAAATATTAGAGCTTTCATCTTGCACATGAGCATTTCTTGTGGACAAGATCTTTCTACTGGTATTGTCCTTGTGACCTTGGCCATCTTTGGAATTGGCCATTATGGGGGGGGGGGGGGGGGGGGGGGGGGGGGCAGGGCATTTGTGTTTCACAAACACATCTTGTTTGCTTTTAGAATTTCAGTTTAGTTCATAATAACATTTTAAGTGGGTTCACATTTGTGTAGTCTCTGGTGCCCAAAATTCATGTTCAGGGCCAAATTACAATATACTGCATGAATATAATGGTGATGTGTGTGTGTTATATAGTCACAGATGTCGCTGTATAATGAATTCATGTTTGCACCAAATTGTTCCTGATCAGTGATTTCACTAAACGTTGAATAATTATTAAGTGTTAAAAATGGATTACAATGGATTATTATGTGTTGTACAATTACTAATTTTCAGTGGGTTTTAAATTCTGTTGCATATAAAACACAAAAATTTGAACCTACAAAAATAAGTGATTTATTGAATGTACAGTCCAAATTCTTGGTATTTTTGAATTAGTTTTGCAGTTATGCACAACTAATTTGGTCAAATCTTTCAGAATTGACTCCATTTGTTGTGGTGGAATGCATTGCTCATTGTAGCTCATGTTTAAATATTTCATGTGTCTTTAGAAAGGTTTTCTAAGGCTATCGATACCTGCAATCCCATTCAGGGAATCTTTTCGACATGTCATCATTACATCATTTATACTTTTTTCATTGGCATGTCTGAAATTAGTTAAGATTTTTATCACCATAAACTGAATAAGCTTACTTGCTAGATAAGAAGAGTTTTTGGAGAAGGAAAATTGAAAATGTGACACATTTGATTTTCAATTTATTTGTTTGCTGAGGGGGCCCAAACAAGCTAGCACTATGTTTGTCTTCATTTATTTTTGTGATGGTAAAAGAGTATCTCGTCTTTTACAATAGTTGCATTATTTACATGAACTCAATCTTGTTTATATGACACAAACAAGATGACTTGTCAGTTTCATTTAAAATGATCATCCATAGAATGTATTTGATGTAAAATATTGGGAATATAGAGGACTTGAATTTATACCAATGTAGTAGTGATATGGAATAACACCTTTAAAGCGTTATTTTATTAGATCACATCTTTTGAGATTGCATTTGCACCCTACTGCATAGTAGTCATTTGTATTTGATTGGCACTTGCTTTGAGCAAGGTCATACATGGTCCACTAGTGCTTTGGATTGGTTTAGCCTGGTCTGTGGAGGTGCTGAATGGAAATAACCATGGTCGGTTGATGAACAGGAGATAAGCTGAATACTCTGTCATTATTTTCATGTAATTAGTGTTACAAAGCCTTAGAATATAGATAAGTTACTCGATCCAATATGGAACTTGTCCAAAAACTTGTCTTAATGTTGCATGATAGTTTTATTTTAATTATTGGTATTGATAAACGAATAGAAGAGTACTCACTGTATTTTGAAGGCATTTAATTTGTAATGAAAGGAGAGTGAAATATTTTAAATTGATTTAAAGCAAAATAAATGTTTATTATCAGATAACAATGAAAGTGAAAGTCGAACTTGATATGGCTGGTAAATGATTAGAAGTGGAATTTCTTGCATTTAAAACTTTTTTTTTTGGAAGAGTTATCTGCCCATGATGAAATAAGAAAGATCTAATTGTCTAGAAATACCTGCAGTAAATGATTAATTTTATTTCAATTTTTTGTAAAAAGAAGGTGTATGTAACTTTTTACCAAGATATTTGTATTAAAATGCTATTTCTTTTAAAGATATTTGATAAAATGCATTCCTTCTATAGATTCAAAGTGAAATAAATCAAGCAGTAATAAAAAAAAATAATTGTGAATTCCTATGGTGGAATATTTTAATTTCATAAACCCTTTAAAATGATTACATGCATATGATTACAAAACTTGCTCCATCCATTTATATGATCATTATGTATTGAATCCCTTAAATAGAGCATTTTCAGTGCATCTCGATTTGAGAAAAAGACTTTTTGTCTCCTCTGAGAATAGTACAATGAATGAATACATACATAACATGTATGACTGGCTCAGAACATAAGCACAAGTTAAGCACAAAGCATTTTACACTGCTGTGTGGTGAACATTACTGCCTCGTAAACAAGCACACAAACAAACTAATAACATGAAGAATAATGAAGTGAATTGATCATACAAATTTATTCATTGTAGTGTACAAGAGAAGGGCATTATCTCAGTCAAACGATGAGGAAGATTTTGTTACACGTTACGAGAGATTAACTGGTGCTCAACAAGACTTCTCCGTCTTCTCCTCCAACCTGCCAGGTACAAAATGTCGACATTATTATTTATTTGATTTGACCAAACATGTTGGCATACAATTTCATAAGACACAAAATTACATAATAAAATTGAATTAGATAAAATGTACATATGGGTATCAAATTACCATATTTTGCCGAATATTATACGCAGTGGTGTTTGATACGCACGCACCCCCCCCCCCCCCCCCCCCCCCCCCCCCTTTCAGCCTAAAAATTTGGGGGGAAACGCATTTTGTGTGTATATAATTACGCAGCAAAAATTTTGACCAAGCGGTAAACAGAATTTTTGCAGTGCTTCTCACTGAATATTTTTGCGGAGATAATGAATTCTAAACAAAGCAATTTGTGAACCGAGCAGCTATATTTTTGAGATAACATTCATCTTGACTTTCAACATCGCGGTAATCTTCACTGAATGGGATATTCAGTGAATGGGATATTCAGTGAAGATTACTGTGATGTTGAAAGTCAAGATGATAGGTAGTCATCATGTTAATTTCAGCAAAGCACAAGATTTTGTAGCATTAAAGTTTTAACAGACTCAAGATTTCTTTGTTGAAAATTATAATCAGTTAAATGGTCGATGTTGTAAAAATAAAATCAAAATATTAGACTAGCATTTATTTTGTTGTAATAAACACACCACCAGTGATGTACATTAGGTGATATATATCAAACCTCTCGTTAATTTATAAAAATGATTATGATCAAAGGCAGTAGGTGCTGTAAATAATTAGTGCTCTAGCTGTAAAAACAATGCTTTGGATATGGTAGAGAAATGAAAAATTCAAGCACTACCCTCTGAATTTTTGCTGCATGAAGATGGGTATCTAACATAATCATCATACAAGTCGTTTATGGCAAAAGAAAATGAGCTAGAGTATGCCAACTCACGGAAATCGGACAGTATGCTATATCATGCTGTATGATGTATTTTCTCACTTTGATAAAATGTGAGAAAAAAAATTTCTTGGGTATTTCTTTACCCTGAGGAGGTATCTGACAAAATCAAATGACAAGCGCAGTGTACTCAACTATGGCTTCACAAAACGTGATGGTCGCCTTCTCATTATTTCTTTTGCTCAAGAAAACTTATTTCAAAGTGTCACATTAACATTTCATTAAAAGATATCCACAAACTTTAGAGTAACTAACTTTTCTGTGGCAAATTATTTTTCAACTGAACTTCATATTAGCACATGACAAGGCATTGTGTACACATGCTAGAATGGTGGCATATGAGTTGAAGAATATTCAGATCCAATGAATTTTGATTTGGCTGTTTCATAATAATTTGATTATTTACATATTGCGTTTTTGTAATAATAACTAATTTTCTTGAGATTGATTTTTCGCTTCTAAATAAACGAACGTGGAAAAAGCGTACAATATCTATGAACTGAAGGCTATGTCTCCGAGTGAATCATTACATGTACTTAACCGCCAAGTTCCACCTGAAAAAAAATGGTCAAATATCTATTGTGGTATATAATATGCACCCCTTTCTCACACTGAAAGATTCTTGAAAAAAGTGCGTATTACATTCGGCAAAATACGGTAACTTTGTTATGTTTAATTTTGATTCTAGGATGGATTCAAATTAGTCATATTGTATTAATGTTACATATATACTATATCATGTAAAGTTTTTCGTCAGTATTGGCACTTTATGGGGCATTAAAGTTTTCAGAACACATTTTGTTTTATACTGTCACTGAATATCAAAATTTAGCTTAGATATGCAGAACAGGAATATTTTTTCTAGATTTCATAGGCCTTGGACTATTGATACTTTTAACTAATACTCTAGTGACTCAACCTGTGGGCCTCTTATTTGTTTTAAAGCAGTATTAGGCTTCTGTGAGCGGTCACTTGAAGTCAGGAAGCATACGAGAGCTCCTCTCAAAGTTAATATGTTGATGCATTAATTGTTGTGAAGAATTTACTTACAGTATGAAAACAGTTCTGGTTTTGAGCTGTATAGTCACAAATTGAAAGTTTTCTATAAACGTTAAAAAGAAAGAAGAAACAAACCTGTACATACCTGATAAGTTTATGTGATGTCATTAATATTTGACACAATTTTGAATTGGTGCTTTCAATGTTTTGGCATTTATATATTCATAATCATTGCAAAAAAAATGGTCAGATATGATACACATAAAATATATGGGTCCCATATATTTTATGTGTATCATAAAGAATTAATGCACATGCATCTACACAGAAGGCTCAACATATAAAATTGGTAATATTTGTAAATACATTGTTCTACATATAACAAAAAAAAAAAATGTATTACATGTACCACCTGTATTCTATGAAATAAAACTAATTTTTATAAAAATAGGTCAACAGAGGATATCTAGAGACTCTGGACCAACCGAAGAGAACACGATAGAGACAGCAGCCATCCGGATCCAGGCCGCTTACCGAGGTCACACCGTTCGGCAAAGTCTGAACTGGAAGCTGCCATCAGGGAACAGCGTTAGAACTAGTCACAGGAGGGGGATGCACGAGGAGGTACCGAAAATGATCAAAGTGTGGATGCCGTGACTAGCTTTCATTCACCAAAGTTATATGTTCACATCGCACAATTTTGCAGAAATTTATTCCGTGCAATATTTTCTGTTGCAATATTTTTAGTGCAGTTGCTTAAGTTTCTTTTCACATAAAAATCGAACATGTGGTTTCTTGAAAGTAAGTTTTTGCCAAAATTTTCAAATGTAGAATTGTCTTCAGAAAGTGAGAGTTAAAAGGATGGGCATATTTCATGCTTTATGTTTTGTAAGTGAGTTGATTGTGTTGATTTCATTAGCATGAATAACGTTTATTCAAGTTTACAAATATCAACAGTAAGGCACAATAAATAATGCACCACATGTGTATTACAGGAGGACACAATCACAGAGACAGACACAATCTCTGTAACGGTGACGGACGACTCCGAAGACGAGTCCCTCACTCACCGCAAGGTAAACCATTTCAAGAGATCTCTTACAGAAAAAATGTACTTATCTAATGCATCCACAAAAAATGCAGAATTTTTCTGAGATCACACGTTTCTGGGATTTAGAACTAACCATAATATGAAAGTACAGATTTCAAGGATCACACATCTATTAATGAAGTTATTTTCAACTTCCATAGTTGGCAAGATGGATATACGGAATTGATTATAACGAAATTAGAATTGACTGTCATTGATGCATCACAGTACTTGGATTTTACTGTATTAGTTTTGAATGTAATTACAGATTGGAACTGGCCTTCAGGAGAGGGACTTCCATGCTGGCAGCAGAAGTCGACCCCCTACAGACGACTTTGTTATTCCCCGCCCCACTCACTCTGCCCAATCCAACAGATACTCCTGGGAGAGTCCCTCCCCAGATCCCTACAATGTACTCAGTATATTTGCCAGACATCAAAAGAATCAAGGTGAGGCCTGTTATCATTCTCTGAAATTAGACAAAACTAGGATTACTATTGCAAACTTGTTGGATTTACTTGAAAAACGAAAAGAAATTGTTATAAGCTGAATAAAGAGCAGAAATAAAATTGACACTTAAATTTGGTATATATTAAATTCC